>NW_006400012.1:3115466-3151990 GCF_000299155.1 Elephantulus edwardii
AGCACTCTAGTTGAACTTCTTCCATAACCGATTTGTTTGTTCTTTTGATAGACCATGCATTTAGTATTCACCAACAACACGATTCAAAGGCATCAGTTACTTGATTTTCCTCATTCACTGTCCAACTTTGAGAAGTATACTAAGCAATTTAAAATACCATGGCTTGGATCAGGGTTCAAGACCTTGATCTTTAAATTGACATCTTTGCTCTTTAGCACTTCAGAAAAGTCCTTGACAGCATATTTTCAAAAACATGTATTTTGATTTCTTGACTGCCATTACCAGAGTATTGATTGTGTATCCAAGTGCAATGAAATTATTGGCAACTTCAGTCTTTTCTCCATTTATCATGGTGTTGCCTATTGAATGATGAAGATTTTTGTTTTCTTGATGTTTACTCTCAATTGAAGGCCTTTATATCTTTAGTAAGTGCTTCAAGTCTTTTTCAGTTTCTGCAAGTGAAATTGTATCATCTGCATACCATGGGTTATTGATGGTCTTCCTCCAATTCTGAGGCCACATTCTTCTAGATATAGTCCAATTTCACAAATAATTTGCTCAGTATACAAATGTAATATATATGGAGAAAAGGATATACCTAGAATAGAGTGTCTCTTGGTTGTATCCAAAGGGATAGAGCCCTAAAAGTTTCACCTTTAAAATGAGAGATAAATGTTATTAGCTACTTCATGTTCTTTTTATATATATTTTAACATAAAATGTGAGTATTTGATAATGACAAGAGGAATAGAAGCATTTTCTAAATTATATAGATTGTTTTCTTTTCTTTTTCATGACACAGAATCCAAAAGAAATGCCTCAATTTGAGAAAAAATAATTTCCAACTAGATTTGGCACCACCTCCTGGTACCTTTGTCAGTTATTTTGTGAAGTGGCAAAGTAACATGGAATATTTGAGTTAATTAGAATTTTTTTATCATCCTAGGTATTTCTGCTATTCAGATTTTGTTTTATGTGATAAGTTATAAAGTGATAGGTTATAACTTAACATTATGATCTCAGTTGACTATTAAGCATTTCCTTTATATCAAGAAGATAAAACTTGTAATTAGTATCATCAAATTGACAAGTAATCCGTGATCCTCAGGCCTGATTTTGTTTTTGGTCAAACATTCTTCTAAGTGGTATAACACTGGGCTATCCATATGCTGTAAAGAGGTAACTCATAGTTGCTGTGATACTAAACACTGTGACACTGATGTGTCAGATTCGATAATGGTTACCCATGGTGGACAGTGTTTGGTGAAGCTCCCTGATTAATACAAACTTGAAAGCAGGAGTGGCATCCACTTCCGAAATAGCTTGCCTCCGGAAGCTCTATGAACTTGGAGAAACAGTGAAAGTTATATAGGTGTTTAGGTATTTCGTTTATAGGGTCACTCTGAGTTGTCTACATCTTGATGCCACTTAACAACAATAACAACATTGTATGTATGTATGTATGTATGTATGTAGATTTATCTTACAGAAAGGTAATCTTTAACTAAGTCTCATTTTCATCCTGTGTTGTTATAATAGAGATCATTGTATTCAATTTAGGTCATAGGAAGCTTAGATACAACCTCTAGAACTTATTAACAACAATCAACTTGATTAACAGTTAGCTTGAGCATAATAATTGAGAAATTATAAGGATAGTGCAGAACCAGGCAGACAGAGTTTTGATATATTGTTCATCGGATCTCTGTGAGTAGTAGTCAACTCTGTGACACCTAACAATAGCAAATATCTAATTGTCTCTAGAAAAGATACTTCAGTGCAGAATGTTATTACCAAACCCAACCCATTATCAGTGAATTGAGTCTAACTCAAAGCAGTCCTCCATCGAGTTCCCAAGGCTGTAAATCTTATGGAAAGAGGCTGCCTGTCTTTCACCTGCAAAACTCTCAGTGGGTTCCAACTGCTGATTGTTGTTTAGCAGCTTGACACATTATTTACTATGTCACCAGTGCTCCTTATCTTATTACTGACATATTACTATATTTGAAAGGGTACAGGAAGTTTAAATACCCTTTGTTTGCTTCTAACATTTTGAAAAATCAATGTTTTCTTATTATAGGCTATAGAAAAACATCTTATTAAGAAGTCTCGTGGAGGTCTTACCTTTATTGGAGAATGGAAGAATGGTCACTTGGAAAAGAAGATGGGGCATTTGGCTTGCTTTGCAGGGGGAATGTTTGCACTGGGAGCAGATGGTTCCAGAATGGATAAAGCTGGACATTATTTAGAACTTGGAGCAGAAATTGCACGTACCTGTCATGAGTCGTATGATAGAACTGGTAAGAATTTTAATAAACCAAATTACTTAGTCTAAAATAACCTCAAAGTTAAATATGTGCCCAGGAATTAAAAGGGAAACATGTAATCATTTTCACATCAACAAAGGTAAACACAGTAAATAATTTTTTAAACTGTAATGAGAACTTGAATTTCTATTCTAGAAATTTTTTCTTGTACTAGATTTTGAGGTTTTATTTTTTTAGTTAATTTTTTGTTTGTTCTTAATTCTGAATTTTAAAAGCATAAAATTCACCAGTTGGTGAAGTAGATAGAATTATTTTTTCTAAATGAATAAAAATTAATTTTAGCTGTTCATTTCAACTTTCATAGGATCAGATTGAGTTATGAAAACACAAAATTGACTGATTTAGGTTACACTGACATGCTTGTCCTCTTGTGAAACTAAAATACTCAAACGATAACAATAGTTATCTTGAATTGTTTAATCCATATGACTAGTAGTTTAATGGTTCAGTAATTTTTTAACTGGTTTGTCATTTTAAAGAACAAAAAATCCTGTGAGGTTGCTTAGAGGGTTGGGTTTGGGTTGTTCTAAATATCTTGGAAAATGAGATGATTTCTAACAGGGAACAAATTGGTTTTTGAAAGCAGCAAAATCTTTTCTGTATAAAGAAGGGTACACCTAACAGTCATAAAGATACGGTATCAATTTAGTATTAAAAGCTTTTGTAAAGAGGAGATAGTTGGGGGCAGGAGGGAGTCTTAAAAGATTCCCAAAGGGGCTAAAGAATTGAGAAACACTGAGTTGGATGTCAAGTTCTCTCTGGCTTTAATAATGAAGAGCACATTTGGCATTTCTCAAACTAAAAGTCCTGAAGAAAGGATGCAAACTTTTAATTGCAAGAGTAAAGGATTCTATGGACAAAATATTCAGTGACACACAGAGCATCAAGAAAAGATGAAATATACAAAGTCACTGTACCAAAAACAATTGGTCAGTCCTCTGCCATTTCAGGAAATTTCATATGATTAAGAACCAATGATACTGAAGACAGCAAAAGTGGAGATACTTCAACAGATTTCTGCTCTGAACATCCTAACTCAAATTTGGAGGGTCAACAAATTGGAAGAAATTCGTATTTGTGCTCATTTTTTTTTCAAGGAAAAAAATTATAATCCAACAGAATGAAATGATACAAAGTATTAATTTCATGTACAAGTAAAATCTTGCTGAGGTAAAAACAATGAGAAGAATACATTGTCTGGAACATATAGAAGGTCAAACTTGATTTAGAAGAATTGATGTAAAGCAAGGAAAATCAATGCTGACATCATGTGGATCTTGGTTAAAAACAATATCAGTAAGATTTTTGTTTATGTTTTCTTGATTATGCAAAGGCATTTGACTGTGTGGATCATAATAAATTATGGATAAGATTGAGAAGAATGTGAATTGTAGAAAATTTATTGTGTTTGTATGGAATCTTAGACAAAAAAAAAACCCTGTCATTCAGACAAAACAAAAGTATACTGTATTGTTTAAAAATCAGCAAAAGTGTGCGTTAGAACTGAATTCTTTCACATACCTACTCAGTTTGTGTGCTGAGCAAATAATCTGGAAAGCTGGACTACTACAAAATGTGGCATCAGGATTGGAGGAAGGCTCATCAACAATCTTTGATATGCAGATGACACAGCCTTGTTTTCAGAAAGCAAGAAGTGATGCTCAAAGACGGTAGCTTTCAGCAATGATTACTCTTCAACATGTAGAAAATTTTTAAAATCTCACAACTAGACCAATGAGCAACCTCTTGGTAAATGGTGAAAAGGTTGAAGTTGAGAAGGATTTCATTTTACTTGAATCCATAGTCAACACTCACAGAAGCAGCAGTCAGGAAATCAAATGATATGTATCTGTTGCTACAGGCATCTTTAGAGTGCTAAGAACAGAGATGTCAGTTTAAGTTGTGTGTGTCCTGAGCTATAGTACTTTCAGTTGCTCCATACGAATGCGAAAGTTGAATACTGAATAAAGAAAACCAAAAAAGAATGGATACCTTTGAATTGTGCTATTAACAATGAGTATTGAATATACTATGGATGACCCAAAGAAAAAGCAAATCTATTTTGGAAGAAGTGTAGCCAAAGTGCTTTTTAGAAATGAATGGTAACACTTTGACTCATATACTTTTTGTGTGTTGTTAAGAGGGGGCCAGTCCTAGAGAAGGACATCATGATTTGTAAAAGTAAAGAGCAAAAAAGAGGAATAGCTTCAGTGAGGTGGATTGACACAGGGGCTTAAGCACAGCAGAGATCGTGAGGATGGCACAGGATTGCTTGTAGTACTGTTACAGAACACCTGGATGGCACCGAACCATGCAACATATAAAAGCTCTGGTAATGAGTTCCCTATCTGAGGGATATATTAAAATAGGTAAATCTGCTGCCTAGGAGAGCATCTTGTTGGGTGCCTTTAACGCAGTTCTGACTTAGAGCAACATGGTACACAGCAGAACCAAGCACTGCCTGGTTTTACACCATCCTCACAATCATTGCTATGCTGTTTGAATCCATAGTCATAGCCAGTGTGTCAATTCATTTCATTGAGCATCTTCCTCCTTTTCTTTGCTTGACCCCTCTGTTACCCCATGATGTCCTCCTCCCTGGACTGGTCCTTCTGATAGCGTGTCAAAAGTACATGGGATAGTTTTTTTCCAGGCTTGCTTCAAATGAGCATTGTGACTGCATTTCTTCCAAAGCAGACGTGCATTCTTTCTCTCTCTTCCTCCCTCCCTTTCTCCCCCCTCTCTTTTTCTCTCTTGCTGTCTCTCTTTTTCTCGCTGTCTCTTACTTGCTCGCTCGCTCTTGCTCTCTCCCCTCCACCCTTTGCCTCTGTCCCTCCCTTCCGTACTGTCTGTGTGTCTGTCTTTCTCTCTGTCTCCCTCCCCGCTTCAGTTGAGTTTCCAAGGGACTGTGAATTGCACAGGAAGAGATTGGCCATCTTCCTATCACAGAACTGCTGGTGAATTCAAAACACTAGGTAGGCACAGCTTTTGGGATAGCAGGGAAACTCCCTATAAGCAGTCCATGGTATATTTAATATTCTTTGTCTGTATCATAATTCAGATGTATCAGTTGTTCTTTATTCTTTCCTCTTCATTGTCCAGCTTTCTCATGGTTATGAAATGATTGAAAATACCATGATGTGGGTCAGACACAACATAAAGTAATCATATCTTTTCTTTGTAATATTTTGAAAAGGACTTTTGTAACATGAAAATCTTTTGTCCAATGCAAATCATCTGATTTCATGACTGCTGCTTCTATGGCTATTGATTGTGGCCAAGTAAAATGAAATCCTTGACAACTTCAGTATTTTCTCCATTAATCATGATGTTGCTTATTGGTCCAGTTGTGAGGATTTTTATTTTCTTTTTGTTTAGATGTAATCCATACTGAAGGCTGCAGTTTTTGATCTTCATCAGTAAGTGCTTCAAGTCTTCTTCAGTTTCAGCAAGCCAGGATGTGCCATCTGCATATCACAGGTTATCAATAAAGTGTTTCTCCAATCCTAATCATGTGTTGTTCCTCATAAACCCACTGGTGTATAGTGCAGCTAAGTTTATATTATAACGTTAATGTTATGTAATAACAAGTACATAGATACATATATAGCCAAAATTAGTAAAATACTGAGAATTAGAATGACTATTCAGTATTTATATGAAAGCTTGTCATAACAAAGCTTATTGTTACAGAATTTAAAAAATAATAAAAAAATTTTAAAGAAGTTTTAGTTTTACAGAAATGTTGAGCAGAAAGTACATACTATTGTGTTATGTGCTGTCGAGTTGCCTGCGACTCATAGTGACCCTACATACAACAGCCCTAAACCCTGCTCTGTCCTGTGCCAATTTTACTGCCTCTGACACATTACTGCCCCCCCCAATTATCCCAGTCACTGAATTAATCCATCTCATCAAGAGTCTTCCTCTCCTGTGCTGTCCCTCTACTCTCCCAAGCATGACATCCCTTTCTAAGGACTGGTCCCACCTTGCAACATGTGCAAAGTAGGTCAGTCACATGAACCTTCAGAACCTTTACATTTAAGGAGCAGCCTGGTTTCGCCTTCTCTAGGACAAACCTATTTGTTTTCTTAGCTGTCCATGGGATATTTAGCACTCTTATCCAGCATCACAGCTCAAAGGCATCAATTTTCCTTCTATCATCGCTAGTCATTGTCCAGCTTTCTGATGAATATCAGGTAATTTCAGAGACCATGGCCTGTGTCAGGTACACCATAAGACTTTGTTAATCCTGTGGTATCTTTGTAAAAACTGATGAAGTAATGCTGGCCCAATATTATTAACTTAAGATCCAAATTTATTTGAGGTTTATTCTTTGTGTTCTGCATCCCTGTGGGATTTAGATTTTGTGAAGTGCATGATGCCATTTATCCACCATTACAGTGTCATACAGAATAGTTTCACTGTCCTAAATATGATGTTTTACCCTATGTAACTTCAGCATAACTCTGTCCTCTGATAAACACTGACCTTTCTGCTTTCTCTATAGATAGCTTTGTTTAGAATGTCATATAATTAGAATCATATAATAATGGAAATTTTGCAAATTTATTTATTTAGCAGTGTGGCTTTTAAATTTTCGCTTCTTTTTTTTATTGATAGCTGAATAATATACCATTCTGTGGATATATCATTGCTTGTTTGTACATTCATCTGTTAAAGGACATCTAATGAACAGAACTAATTAGTGTGCAAATTTTCATATGGACATAAGTTTTAAACTCATTTAGATAAATAGGAGTATTCTTGTTGCATAATATGGGAAAACTATGGTGGTTTCTTTGAATTTTAACATTGGCTAAGAACACTCAGTATACCACGGATTGCTGAAAGAATGAATGAATTTGTCTTAGAAGAGTTACAGCCTTAGAAGTGAGAATGGTGAGACTGTCTCACATGCTTTTGGTGTGTTGTTAGGAGTCTTTATTCTTTGAGTTAGCAGATCAGCTCTCCACAGACTAGGCCACCATGACTAAACCGTCCTTGGAAAGAGAGATCATACTTGGAAATATGGAGGGTTAGAGAAGGCGACAAACACCAATGAGATGGTTTCAACAATAAAAGTGCAGTAGTAGAGACTGTAAAGATGATTCAAGATCAGGCGGCATTTTCTTTCTGAGGTCCCTGAATCAGCCATCTCAATGGAACATAACCACAAAAATATATGTGTAGAGATACCTCACTGTTGAAATTTTTAATTCCCTAATTATATATGCTGTTAAGTGTTGTTTTATGCTTATTTGCCATCTATATGTATTCTTTCATGAAGTGTGTGTTCTAACCTTTTGCCCATTGTTTAACTGGTTTTTCTTTTATGTTGAGATTTTAGAATTTTTCTTGTGTCTTTGATATATGTCCTTTTTCAGTAGGTGTTTTGTACATATTTCTCCCCACTCTTTGGCTTGTTTTTTTATACTCTTAAGTGTCCTTTTCAGGGCAGAGTTTAGTAGTTCTAATGAAGTCCAACATAGTTTTCTTTGTGGATTGTGTGTTTGTTATTGCATTGTAAGATGTATTATTAAATCTAAAATCACTTCTTTTATCACTTCATATTATATCTTCTAGAAGTTCTATAACTTGTTATTCATATAGATCTCTGATCCATTTTGACATGATTTTTGTGAAATACATAGATTTTTGGAGTTTTTTCCTATTTAAAGTCTTCTAGTTTTCGGAATTTGTGATTTCATGTCTTCCATCAAGTTTGGATACCAACTGTTCAAATGTTTTAAAAATTATATGGTCTTCTCATTCTGCTGTTCTTTGAATTTCCCCCTGCCCCTTTTCAGATTTGGAAGTTTCTATTGATACATCTTTAAACTCATTTTTTCCTTTCTTGACTCTGTCCAATTTTTTAAAATTTTCAAAGTTGTTCTTTTATTTCTGTTGCAGTAGTTTTATAGTTTTATTTTTACCATTTCTTTTTGGTTCTTTGTAGCACATCCATCTCTCTACTTCAGACTCAAACTCATTGCCTTCAAAGTAAAATTGACTCACAGCTGACTCTCCAGTGAGTTTTTCAAAACTACAAATGACTCAAGAAGAGAGTGCTCATTTTTCTCTTACGGAACAACTGATGTTGACAGTGTAACTCATTATTGATTTATGCCACCAAAAAATTCTTAGTATTTTAGTTGCAAAATCACTGCTGTCTTTTGAGTCTGCTTCTCGTGTTTTGTCTCTTCACACTGCTTTTTGCAATTTTAACATGACTTTTAGTTTTGAAAGGAATACATAATGTATTTGGGAAAAGAAACTGAAGTAGGTAGTCTTTCAGTATTGGGTTCTCATGTTCAGCTGGCCAGGAATTTTATAGTTGTGATATCAAAGGCTAAACTTGCTTGTTCTTATCTTCCCTGTTGTCTTAGGATTTCTCTAGAAAATTTCTCTATAACTGAGCTCGAAAATTACAGTTCTTTTAACTGTTATCCTGTTTGTATGCAGAATCCTTATTATTGATATAATAATAATAATGAGTAAGCCAAGGGGAAACATTATGTAGCCCTTTAAGTATGTCTTAGTATTTTAGTGAGCCAGTCTCACCTTCATGAATACTTCTTTCTACTTCCTTCAGGTGAGATAGACTCAATAAGACTAGAATGTGATTATTTCCCTTCTTTCAGGTTGGTTCAACTTTGGGTAAAACCTAGATAGCTGGGATCTGTTAAAATATTGTGAATAAAATTTATTCCCTGCCTATAAGTGTTTCTCAGTGTTAGCCATAATTTTTATGAACCACACAATCATATACCTTTAACATAGTCATATACCTTTAACATAGTCAGTAAAACACAGATAAATTCTTTGTTTTCTCCGCTTTCAGCCAAGAATCATCTGACATGAGCAATGATATTACTGGTGCCACAGCTTCTTTTAAATCCAACTTGAACTTTTGATAGTTCTGTGTCAAAGTACTTTTCTAGCTGTTTTGAGATAATATTCAGCAAGATTTTACTTATGTGTGATATTAGTGTTATTGTTTGATAATTTCCACAATCTGTTAGATCACTTTTTGGAGAAGAAGAACAAAAAAGGAACTCTTCCAATCAGTTGGGCAGGTTGCTGTCTGTGCAGGCATTTGATTGTGTGGATCTTAACAAATTATGGCTAACATAGAGAAGAATGGGAATCCCAGACCACTTAATTGTGTCATGTGAAACCTATAGTGATACCAAAAAATTGTTCTCCAAACAGAGCAAGGGAACACTGCATGGTTTAAATCCAGAAAGGTGGGCATCAAAGTTGTATCCTTTCTGAGTACCTTTTTAATCTGTATACTGAGCAAATCATTTGTGAAACTGGGCCTTTTGAAGAATGTGCATCGGGATTGGAAGAAGACCTTATAACTTGTATTATGCAGATGATACAACCTTGCTTGCTGAAAGCAGGGAAGACTTGAAACATTTGCTGCAAAAGATTATAGATGATAGTCTTCAATAAGGATTACATCTCAACATCCAGAAAACAAGAGCCCTCAACACTAGGCCTGTCTATCGGCAACATCATGACAGATGGAAAAAAGATTGAAGTAGGAAACAATTTCATCTTGCTTGCATCAGTAATCAACAGATTTGGTATTAGCAATCAGGAAACCAAAAGATACATTGTGTTGGGAAAATCTGCTATTAAAGACCTCTCCAAGGTGCTCAGGAGCAGTGATGCTGGTTTAAAGTGCACCTGACTCAAACCATAGTCTTTTCAGGTATTTTCTATACTAATGAAAGTTGCGACTGTGAATAAGTATGACAGAAGAAGAATTGATGCCTTTGAGTTGTAGTGTTGAGATGTCGATTATCTCTTGGCCTGCCAACAAAGCAAACAAATGTGTCTTGGTGAAAGCACAATCAGAATGCTCCTTAGAGGCAAGAACTATGAAACTTTGCCTCAAAATCTTTGGGCTTGTTGTTAGAAGGGGACAGTCCTTAGGAACGGACAATTCTTGGGAAAATGGAGAGCCATTGTAGCAGGGGAAGACTTTCAACATGCTGGATCATTGCATTAAGTGTAGCAGTGGGCTTGTATATCAGGGATGGTGAGGATGGCACAGGATAGGGCAAGGTTAGGATCCATTGTTCATAGTATTTCCATGAGTCTTAATTGATTAAACTAACAACAACATCATAAGTAATTCATTGTATTAAATTCCTGTATTGTGTTCTGTCTTCATAATTTCATAAGAATATTGCTAATACTAATAAGACATTGCTGTAATAGTATGAAAAGAACATGTAAACTAGAATTCAGTATTCTTGATATTCTAGTGCCTCGTACTCAAAACTCATTGCTATCAAGTTGAAGCAGACTTACAGCTAGCTGACTCTCCAGTTAGTTTCAGCGGCTGTAAATTATACAGGAGGAGATGCTCATCTTTCTTCCACTGAACAGCTAGTAAATTTTTAACCTCCTGCCTTTGAGTTGGCAGCACAACTCTTCACCTACTAGCCACCAGGGCTCCCTAGTTGACATGAGTTATTACAGTTTGAACACACCCATAGTCACCTTGGAAAATTAGCCTGAAATTCTGCTTTGGAAAAGTCACAGCATGGAAAATATTATAGAACATTTCTTTGTATATGAAAAGGCCCCGTGAATCTTGATCAGCTTAGCAACAATTGTCAACTATTTACTATTCATGTATCCATGATCCTAAGGCAAGGAATACAACTTCCTAAATGTCAGTTAGGAGCGTTGATGGCGCAGTAATTACAGTTTGATTGTTCACTATATGGTTGACATTTGGAAACCCCTAACTTCTTCATGGGGGAACTATGTGCCATTTTGCTTCTATAAATATTTACAGCCTTAGAAACCAGTTTTCTGCTCCTTCCTTTAGTTGGCATAGAGTCAACAGCAGTGAGCTTTTTGGTTTTGAATTTCAATTGTTGTCTCAGCTATAAATTGGAATGATAATACCTGTAATGTTTTCCTTACATGATTGTTGTATGCAGTCTGTGGTTATTGCTGTCATTCTTGTTCAGATTAGCACTATTAGTGTTGGAGATAGATTAAACTGTGAACCTCCTCATGATGAACATTAGAGAACTACTATTTGGTTTGTGTCCTGTATTTTCAAACCTTTCACTGTTTTTATTTGTCTTTATTCTTAGTTTAGATAATTTAATTAAAAGTAAAATTTTAGTTTTGCTTACTTCCAACTAGATTATTAAAACCTCTGTAGTGTTTTGTAATAATTTTGCTATAATTTTTAGCTAGTATGTTTTAAAATCTCTACCTACCTCTCCTTAGTATTTATTATAGTTAAATTTACACTGAATTATTGATTTGAAATTTTGCTTCATATTTTTAATCTGAATTACAAATAACTATTAATTTAAAATTTGGGAATCTTGATAACTATTTTTCCTCATTTGTAAGCATTGCCTACCATATAATATTTACCTAAGTTGGTAGGAAACGTTGCTGAGTTTAGTCATAATACTGAATAGTAATTAATTCATTGGCAGTTCTGATTATTACTGTAGCCACATAGGTAGCTACAGTGATAAATAAAATATTTTTAACTTTTTTATGCTGTATTCTTCAGGGTAATTTTTTATGTGATTTGAGTGAAATTTTACACAGTAAATTCCATCCTGCCATTTGTATACCTTTTGTTTTATGACAGTAATTAAAATCCCCTCACTCTAATGGCACTCTTCCCACTTCTACACTGTGATACTTGTTTCCATTCATCATACTAACTATTCTCATTTGCCTCTGAGTGTTAGCCCTAGGTAAATGCTGCCCTTTTGATTTTGTATGGTTGATGTTCTAAGTGTAAGTACCTTTCTATCAGTACTGTTCACCTTAGAAGCTGGTCATTTTTTGACTGAAAGTTGAGCTGCAGAGGTGATTTCAATTTTAACCTTGAATGAAATAGATACTTTAGCATATTCTGAGGCATAATACAGAAGTGGTGCAAATTTGATAGATTCTGACTCGCAATGACCTTACAAGACAAAGTATCACAGTTGTGTAGTGTTCCAAGGCTGTTAGGAGACTGTCATATATTTCTTAAAAAGCAGCTGGGGAGTTCAGACTACCAAATTTTGGTAAGTGCTTGAACACTGAAATGATAGCACCACCAAATCAGAGATTAAATTTCTACAATACTTTCTTTTCACTGGGTTTTTAGATTAAATATTCTGTGATTCTCATTCTTCTCAGTGTTAGCCATAATTTGTTATGATCAACAGTCACATTTCTTTGTTGTTGTTATGTACTGTCAAGTCACCTGTGACTCGAGCAACCCAATCCACAGTAACTCTGAACCCTGTCCTGTCCTGAGCCAGTCTCACTGTCTCCAATACACCTACCCCCGTTGCCCTGGCTACTGTGTCAATCCATCTCATCTGGGATCTTCCTCTCCTGCACTTCTCCTTCACGCTTCCAAGCATGATGTCCCTCCCCAAGGACTGGCCCCTCCTGTCCATGTGCCCAAAGTATGTGAGATGAAGCACTCAATATCCCAATGGACTCAATGAAGAACAAACAAATATATCTTGGAAAAGGTGCAGTCAGAGTGCTCCTTGGCGGCATGGATGGTAAAGCTTCATCTCATACTTTGGACTTTATACTAAGAAAGGGACATCATTCTAGGAGAAGTACAGGATCAGCAAAAGAAAAGACTCTTAAGGAGATGGATTGACAGAGTGATAACAGCAGTGGACTCAAGTATGGGTGCAGGATAGGACAGGCTGTATATCTGTTCATAGCACTTCTATGAGTTGTACTGGACTCTGGCTTGTAACAACAAAAAATACTCCTTCTGCTTTTGCTTTTGTGGAAATTTTTTTCTTGACTCAAAAGTACTTCTTTCTCAATCTTTCCAGATTCTGCCTTGGAATACTTCTACAAACTGCATTTTTCTGACTTAGCAAACTAATTTATGCTACCTTTGGTCGTTCCTTTTATTAATATTGATTGTAGTAATTTTCCATAGTAAACTTAGTGTAGACAGCAGGTACCCTAATACTACTTAAAAGGTGATAGTTTAAACATACTCAAAGACTCCTTGAGATACAGGCCTACTAGTCTGCTTCTGAAACATCACATCCTTCAGTCCACCTGGAGCAATTCTATTTTACAATTATAGTCACTAGGAATCAGCAGCAGCCCAAAAGCAACTAACAGCAGCACTAACTTTTATCACATTTTGTGTTTTACTATAATTTGTGCACTTCTTTTTTCTTTATACTATATGGTTTTTATATCTACTAGAATTATTTTTTAGGGAACTGTGGTGGCTTAGCCTGTAGAGAGTTGTGCATCTACCCTGTGGGTTGTACATCTCTGATGGCTCAAAGTCACCTGTGGCTCCAAGGAAGAAAGATGGATAGTTTGCCGCCATGCATTTTACAGCCTCAGAGAACTGTTGGAGGGAAGGCTGTGATTCAATTTTAGCACAATAGCAATGAGAATGAGGAAATAAATAAGGAATTTTTAAGTCTGGCACAAAATTATTTTTCAATAAATTTTTATTTTTCAGAATACTTATTTTTCCTATTATAAATTAAATATCAAATAAGAATAGAAAATTAGGGATAAGGAATGGAAATAGGTGTAAAGTAGAATGTTAGGGAAAAAATTTTGCTATAATTTTTTAAACAAAAGAGCACATAAGAGAATTATCTTTCAGAAGCATAAGAGCCATGGTTTGGCCAAATAATGGATGTGCTATCTATATAATGTCTTTGACCATGACCATATTTTCCCACTTCCTATCTATCTTCTTTTTGCATTCTAGTCACCAGTTATTAATGCATTTTTATTACATACTTAATCAGTTTCAGGCTGCAGAAATTGATAGAATTCCACCATCTCTTCATTTTTAGTTTTGTGACTGCTGCATATATTTGCAACAATCTGTATGCAGAGCAGATCATTTTTGCTAGGAGGGGCTATTCCTTGGAGGATAGGATGCTGGGAAGGGTGGAGGGTCAGCAAAGCAGAAGACGACCCTTAACCAGGAGGATTGACCTGCTGGAAGGTTAGCTATGGGTTGATTCCAACACGACGATACTTAACAACAACCACATTAATAATACATTTATGCTAATAGATTTATTTACCTTGAATTGGAATTTTATCTGGTTTTTTATCTTCATTTGTTTGAGTCTAGAATTGGCAGTCATTTGTACAAAAAGCAGGGAGATTATTTTTTTTAATATGTCAATAAAGGCAATCTGTAAATTCACCAACTGTTCACAGAATAAATGTGTTATTTACCTTGTTTGAAAAGTTGTAAATGACCAATAAACAAATTGTAAATTTTTAAAACTTTTTTATTAATTTCAATGAAAATTTACAGAGACTTTGGATTTCCATTCATTCATTGTTGCACTTTTATCCCCTCCCAACCCTCCTTCTGCCCAGTACACTCCCCTCTTGGAAAAGTAAAAGAAAAAATTCTTTCATTGTTTTACAGTCCCTCCCACCAGGTCCACTCCACTGCGCAGCCTTTGCTCTGGACAAAAATGCCTAATCACATATCCCTTTTAAATAGTTTTCTCCCTCATCTGTTTCAATGCAGTATACATTATTTAACCCGTCTTTCTCAGTCTCACTGTTTTACAACAGTGGCACCATGCAATATTTGTCCCTTTGTGACTGAGGTACTTCACTCTGCATAATGTCCTCCAGGGTCACCCATTTTGAATTATATTGCACGAGTTCCTTGTTTTTCAATGCAGCGTAGTATTCCATTGTGTGAGTATACCACAGCTTCTCTATCCATTTGTTTGTTGATGGGACAAATTGTAATTTTTAAAAGAAGTGTTTTTAAAAAGAAATTTAAAATATTATCATGCATTAAATTTATATTCTGATCCAGATTCTCTTTATCAGTCTAAAAGAATTTAGTACTTAATTTAAAACTAGCATTTAAGATTAAGGTTGAAAATTTTCTCTAATCACCTTGTAGCACTTTAAGAGATTTTGTAAGGAAAACATAATATAGACACAGTTACCCATGTTAATGTTTTGTTGGATTGCTCCCTTCATGCTTATGATGTTTGATTTATAGAATTATTTTTAAAGTATTTATTGAACAATAAATCTTATTTTCCTTATGGCAGACTTTGTCTATAACCTGAATACAGATTACGTTACATAATACCAATTGACAATTTAACAGTTACTCCTAATACCAGATTCCTTTGAGAATGCACACATGAAGTTTTATATTCAATTTTGGAGCTTCTTGGACACAAGCTTATGCTTTTCTGGGTAGGATCTTGCTTAACTTGCACTTGGTTATTCAAGATTTAGTAGTCAAGACCTGTGGTTACTAACTCCTGGATCACATCTTTTACTTTTAATAAACTCTCGGCACTCATTTTTGGTTTTCCATTCTGATTTGAGTTTTAACTGGAGACTGAAGTAAGGAAGACTTCATTTTCACCTCCTTTGTGTAATGCTCAATTTGGCCACACCAGTATATGTCATGCCAGCAGCTGTGGTATGATTTTATTCTTGTACCACTTTTCTTTCCTGAAAATACATAAAAATATCCCTGTTCCTTAAAGAAAGAGACTTTGAAACTATTTTAAACTTTACCACCAATGCAACCCAGTAGAAAAAAAGGTAATTGAGAGAGAATGGTCATTGAATGTAACCTACAACATACCAGTGGAAAATGACCTTATTTGTCCAGATATAGGTCCAACTAGATGTGTAATTAGAGAGAATTCTTTAAAAGCCTTTTCATAAGCTGCTGTATTCCAACTTGAATATAAAAAAAAAGTATGTAATATTGAACTATGTGTCTAATAGCCAATTCAAGTTGATAAATGGGAAGTAACTGATTACATTCTTTGTAACAGTGATAGGCTATTTTAATCTCTTTTTGTATTATGGTGTTGGTGAAGAATATTGTTGTTGTTATGTACCATCGAGTCACTTGCGACTCATAGCGACCCTCTGTACAACAGCCCTAAACTCTGCTCTATCCTGTGCCAATCACACTGCCTCCGACACACCCATCCCTATTACCCCAGTCACTGAATCAATCCACTGCATAGAGGGTCTTCCCCTCTTGTGCCGTCCCTCGACCCTACCAAGCATGATGTCCCTCTCCAAGGACCTGTCCCTCCTTACAACATGTCCAAAGTATGTCAAACGAAGCCCCAGAATCCTTGCCTCCAAGGAGCAACCTGGTTTAACCCTCCCCAGAATGAATCTGTTTGTTTTCTTGGTAGACCATGGTACATTCAGTACTCTTCTCCAGCACCACAGCTCAAAGGCATCAATTCTCCTTCTGTCCTCCCTAGTCATTGTCCAACTCTCTGATGCATAACAAGTGATTGCAAAGACCGTAGCCTGTATCAGACGCACCTTAGTCTCCAGAGTGACACCATTTGCTCTTGAGTACTTTAGAGAAGTCCTTAACAGCATACTTTCCCATCGCAATACATTTTTTTATTTCCTGGCTACTGGTGCCAAGAGTGTTGACCATAATGGAATTAGTTGGATTTTGGAAAGTGGGTTCTTTTGTTTTGGTTGAGGATCGGGTGTGGACTGTTTGGTTGTTTTTTATTTTGTTCCCAGTCAAGTGTGAGCTGATTGGATTTAGCTAGCAGTGAGCTATGGGCTGGATATTTAGAGTCAGTCAGGAACTGGTGGGCAGGACTTTGTATTTAAAAGTACATTGGGCCCTTGAGCCTGCCGCCCTTGGACTTTATGTTAATTGTGTTTGGGATGAACATTCTTCTAAGGGGTATAGCACTAGTCTGTCAACTTGCTATACTAAGGTAACTTGGGGTTGCTGTGATGCTGGATTATTAACATGTTGGACAGTGTTGGTGGAGCTCCCAGATTAAGACAGGCTTGGAAGCAGGACTGGCATCCACTTCCTAAACAGTATATGCCTCTGGAAATTCAGTGAACTTAGAGAAATATGATAGTTATATAGAGTTGAAATCTTTTATTCATAGGGTCTCTGTGAGTTGTGCTCAATTTGATGGCACTTCACAACAACAACAATAACAATATTCTCTCTTGGAGAAAGCACAGTCAGGTTGCTCGTTAGGGACAATGATGGTGAACCTTTATCTCATAAACTTTGGGCATGTTATCAAGAGAGGCCAGATCGTGGGAAAAGGCATCATGCTGAAAAAGATAGATGGTCAGCAAGAGTGAGGACAGCCTTCAATGAGATGGATTTATAATATTACTTAACAGTGGGTTCAAGGCCTGCAGACATTGTGAGGACAGCACAAGGTAGGACAAGGTTCAAATCTCTTCTTCCTGGGGTCATTATAAGTAGTCATTTCAATGGCACCTATTAACAACAACAATAATTTCCTGTATACACAGAGGCTTTAGGATAATGAGGCTTTAAAAACCAATTTAAGTTTTAAATACATTGTTTCTTAAATACTGTAGTTGGCTTTGAAGGAAAAAATATATCTTCAATTAAACTGAATTTCAGAACAGAGCTTTAAAATGTTATATCTTTTCTTTTGAACACTTTCTGTACCATACAGTGGGTATCATTTTTTTTACTAGAATAAAATATGTAATATGCTTGTGTTTTCCTAAGGGTTTTGGATATTTGTCAGTATAGTTAGATTTAACAGTATGCTTATGTGCATTATTCATGAGAATTAGTGCATGTCAGAATAATAGGAAATAAGCCTATTTATAAGCCTATTATAAGAAAACCAAATGTGAATATTTTAAAGTAACACATTTGCAAAACAGGGCACTCAAACAAACAAATACAGCTTCATGCCAAGGTTGGATTCTTTTTTCCCAGTGTTTTTTTTGGGGGAGGGAGGGAAACTCTGTCAACTAACAGAAATTATTTTATGTTGCTTTGTTGCTTATTTATTTCTTTTATCATGTTTCAGCATTAAAGCTAGGTCCTGAATCGTTCAAATTTGATGGTGCACTAGAGGCTGTGGCAGTCCGACAGGCTGAAAAGTATTACATCCTCCGCCCAGAAGTAATTGAAACCTACTGGTACCTATGGCGATTCACTCATGATCCAAGATACAGACAGTGGGGCTGGGAAGCAGCACTGGTAAGTAAGCCAGTATTTCATTTTACCTGAAAAATGCTTACATTGGCCCAAACTATTTGATATCATATGCTATTATATCCTTTACTTCATTTTCATTAACTATATACCTGTTTTCATTAATCTGATGAAGAAACTGTGTTAGTCAATTTAAATTACTTAACAGTAGAAATAAACTTTAGAATCCTGTTTTGTTCTCTATTAAAAAGATATTCAAAATACCTCCCTGCTAATAGTTATGTGTTACTTTACTGAATGGTAAGGAGTCATTTGAAAGACAGTTTTTCACTACTTTTGAGTCAGTTCCATTTCAGGGTGACCCTGCATTGGGTTCTTGTGGCTGTAAATCTTTACTGGAGAAGGCTATCTTTCTTCAACAGAGTGGCTGGTGGGCTACAACTAACAACTATTGGGTGATTACTTAACCCCCAATACACACAAGACATAATTTTCTGTACTTTCATTTTAACGTGAAACTTCTACGAGGTGGGAGGAAATTTCTCTATACCTGTCCAGGTTCACAGCTAGAGTTTTAGATACCCTTTACTTATTTTATATTCTAAATAATTCCTTAATGGATCATTTAAGAAGAATCTGAATTGTTAGAACGTTTCAATACTAAGAGAACAAAGAATATATATAAATGTGAAAGGAAGACGTTTTAATGGTTGATAAGTAAAGCAAGCAAATGCTTCCTTCTGAAAATACTAGCTCTGCCAGGAAACAGTTTGTTCTTGAGACTGTTTTAATTCTTATGTTTATTAGTTATGTCAAGTATTACTAATTTGATGGATATTCATATTTTAATTAGTATTAAGTTTGATAAAAGGAGAATTAATGCTTTTGAGCTGTGGTGCTGGAGAGAAGAGTATTGAATATACCATGGACTACTAGGAGAACAAACATGTTCATCTTAGAGAGGATGAAGCCAGGCTGCTCCTTGGAGACAAGGATTCTGAAGCTCCTTTTGACATTCTTT
This sequence comes from Elephantulus edwardii, assembly GCF_000299155.1. NCBI lineage: Eukaryota > Metazoa > Chordata > Mammalia > Macroscelidea > Macroscelididae > Elephantulus > Elephantulus edwardii. The sequence goes on from NW_006400012.1 coordinate 3,134,815, forward strand.
GGGCATATGGCAAGGAGGGACCAGTCCTTGGAGAGGGACATTATTCTTGGGAAAGTGGAGGGATAGCACAAGAGAAGAAGACTCTTGATGAGATGGATTGCTTCAGTGACTGGGATAATGGGGGTAGGTGGGTTACTCAACAGCACATAACTACTACAAGTTTTCAGCCTAGTTAGACTGACTAAAGAAATCACAAGAGAGGTCGTGGTTATTAAGTATTGTCAAATTGGAACCAACTCCTAGCTGACACTCCAGCAGATTTTCTGAAGCAGTAAATGTGTGGGAGGAGGTTGCCCATCTTTCTCCCAAGGAACAGCTAGCCAGTGGATTAAAACATTACTGGAGGATACTATGTGCCTTTGGAGTGGCAGAGCAACTCCTTACCACTGAGTTACCAGAGCTCCTGCAGGTGAGGTAGTGGTGGTGGTTGTGCACCACCATCAAGTCAGAATTAACCCATATGACCCTCCTTCAGAGGCAGTAAAGCACCCGAGAGGAGATTGCCCTTCATTGTCTGTGGATCAACCGATATATTCGAGTCAGGTGTCTTTGAATTGGCAGCACAATTCTTAAATTGCAACAAGCTGAGACAGAATATAATGGTATGTCATTTTCTCTGAAATCTTCAGACTTTCAAACTTACGTATTTTCAGCGTGAGAACTTCCCTTCAAGAAATTACTATGGTTTGAAGAAATTACTATGGTTTGAGGCTTTTCTGCCATGTCTCTGATACACCTTGAGTTGATTTTTGTGTATGGTGTGAGACGTGGATCCTCTTTCACCTTTCTGCAGGTGGAAGTCCAGTTTTGCCAGCACCATTTGTTGAAGAAGTTATCCTTTTCCCATTTGATAGCTTTGATTTCCTATTGAATATCCGTTGACCATAGATAGCTGGGTCTTTTTCTGGGTTCTCAATTCTGTTCCATTCTATGTGCCTGTCTTTGTACCAGTACTATGCTGTTTTGGTTACTACTACTGTATAGTAGATTTTGGTCAGGGAGTGCTGTTCCTTCAACCTCATTTTTGTTTCTCAGAAGTGTTTTGTTTATTTGGGGTCTCTTGGCCTCTCCAAATAAATTTGATCATTTCCCTTTCAATCTCTTTGAAAAATAAATTTGGTACCTGGATGCATTGAATGTATAAATTGCTTTTGGTAGGACTGTCATTTTCACAACCTTGAGTCTTCCTATCCATCATGAACAGGGCACATTTTTTCCATTTCTTAAGGGCTTCTGTTGTGTTTTGCAGAAATTCCCTGTAATTTTCTTTGTATAAGTCTTTTGTATCACTAGTTAGGTTCACTCCCAAGTATCTCAGTTTTTGGTAGGCTATTGTAAATGGTATTTGCTTTCTTGATTTCCTTCTCTGTGTTCCATTTGTTACTGTAGAGGAATCCTGTTGATTTTTGGATATGGATCTTATATCCTGCCACTCTACTAAATTGGCCTATTAACTCTACAGGTATTTGGTGAGTCTTTAAGGTTTTCTGTGTACACTGTCATATCATCTGCATATGGAGACAGCTTAACCATCTTTTTGCCAGTCTGGCTGCCTTTTTATTTCCTTCTCTTGTCGTATTACCCTCGTAAGCACTTCCAATACAGTATTGAAAAGAAGTGGTGACAGTGGACATCCTTCTCTGGTCCCTGTTTGCATGGAAAATGATTTTAGTCTTTCTCCACTGAAAATGGTGTTGGCTCTTGGTTTTGCATATATACTTTCATAAGAGACAAACAGGGATCAAGCTTAGAAGCGCTAGTCCAAGGTATAAAGAGACTGCCAAATACAACCAGAAATACAGTCTGAAGAGAATAAAATTGATGCACGGGACCTTCTAAAGATTAAATTCATGTGTGCATCAAAACCTTTTCCCAACAGAGTGTAAAGAAAACCTACAGACTGGGAACAAACATTTGGTAATACCATATCAGACAAGAGTCTCATAACGAAAGTCTATAGAATACTCCTGGGCCTACACAAGAAAAAGACGGATAACCCAATTACAAAATGGGCAAAAGACATGGAAAGAATTTTCACCGAGGAAGATAATATAATTGCAAATAGACACATGAAGAACTGCTCGAAATCACTGGCAATAAGAGAGATGCAAATCAAAACCACAATGAGGTACCACCTCACTCCAGTAAGAGTGGCAAAGTTTAATCGGGCAACAGGTAATAGATGTTGGAGAGGATGTAGCGAGAAAAGAACTCTTATACATTGTTGGTGGGATTGTGAAATAGTACAACCATTCTGGAAGGCAGTTTGGTGCTTCCTCAAAAAGCTGAACATAAAAATTCTGTATGACCCAGCTATTCCACTACTTGGAATATACCCTAAGAAAATGAGAACTAAGGCACAAATGGAGATTTGTACACCAGTGTTCATAGCAGCATTATTCATCATTGTAAGAACATGAAAACAGCCCAAATGTTGAACCATAAATGATTGAGAAATTATGGTACATTTGGAATGTACACAGTGGAATACTATGCAGCACACAGGAGCAATGACTTTGCAAATTATTACCTAACATGGGAGGGACTGGAGAGCATTATGCTGCGTGAAATAACTCAGTCCCATAAGGATAAATATTGTATAAAACCATTATTGTAGAATGAGTATAAGGATCCAAAAGCGGTGGGTGAGGGTGTAAGCAGAGGGATGAGGATGTGCAGGAAGAGAAGGGTATTAGTCATGGGGTAGTACGATTTTTTTTTTCAAGGTCTTTGCTTCTCTTACTGGGTTGTACGATTTGTTGGATGGGAGATGAGGGAAATGGAAAGAATTTGTTCTTGAAAACAATGTATTCAAATTTTGTAAATAAAATAGTAGAAAATTAGAAAAAAAAAAGACTATGGATTAGTTCTACCTCTCTGTGGTTTCCCAAGTATATTTAAACTGTTCAGAAAACATGTAATAATTCTGGTGAAGACAGTGTTCAAAACCTCTTGTATTAAAATAGATTTCAAGTACAAGTAAAACCTGACTTAATATTTATTTGAGTTATGAGGGACCATAAAAGAGACTGCTAATTAAAATCAGTAGTAATAATGAAAACCTAAACAATTAAAAACCCCAACTCAGAACTTTTTTATATCATGTGAACAGAACCTCATCTTAAGTCAGGAATTACCTGTATTCAGGAAGATAAAAACACAAAGTTCTGTGATTTAAAGGTTTTAAAATCTAATTATAATTAAAATACACCTCCTCCTAAGAAAACCCCTGTCATCAAGCTGATTTCTACTCTTGTTCATGTTGTTAGGTGTCCTTGAGTGGGAACCAACCAGAAACTATAAATCACACAAGAGGAGATTGCCCATAGATACCTTGTCGAGCATTATATAAATTTGAACCACATGCCTTTAAATTAGCTCAACTTCTTACCCACTAGGCCTTTATAATACAGAATAGAACTGCTTCTTAACATCTCCAAGGCTGCAAATATTTACCAAAGCACACTTCATCATTTTTCTCCTATGGAATGGCATAAGGATTCAAACTGCCAGGTTTTTAGTTAGTAGCTTGATGCTTAATTCCACTGTGCTACCAGAGCTCCTTCTAACCAGTAAAGCTACAAAATAACAGCTTGATTAAATAACATCTTTTCATTGTTAATTAAATTTTAATTTGGAAGGAGTAGAACTTGAATAATAAAAGTAACACGATTAGGAAGAATAAGCCACACTTGAAAGAATACATAGTTTTAACATACTATGAATAGCTTTAATTCTGGAGTATGATATACCTGTTAAATAGAATATTGGTTGTTTTGAACAATTATTATGGTTAATAAATCCCATTTAATTGGTTTGTTCAAGAATGTAAAAAAGGATACCAAGAATTTTAGCTCCTCTATATGAACTGCTGTTGTGTGCCATCGAGTATGAACCTACCCATAGCTGACCCTCCAGCAGCTTTTCAGAGGCAATAAATCACATGGGAAGAGATTGCCCATCCTCCCAGGGAGTAACTGCATGGTGATAATGTTGGAGGAAATTACGCTGTCTCAGTTTTCCCTTATGTAAAGAGGAGATACTGCCTCATAAAGTTATGAAATTTAAATGATTCATTTAAAGCTCTTAGAAACAGCCTTCCTAGAAATACTTTGGTAGCACTTAATACATCATTTTAGTGTGTGTGTGAATGAGCTGTTCCTGCTGGTTGGTACTACGTATAATGCCTAATTCATAGATTTGTGATAATACAATGTCTTGTATATAGCAGTGGTTGGTTTGTTTTATGGCAAGTATTAAAATTGAAGTTTTGATTTTTTAATTCAAACTTTTTGACCATTTTGATTTCTTGGAATGTGAAGCTTTACTGTGCTTTATTTTAGAATTCATTGAAGACAGTATAAATTTGATGTTTATGGAAAATTGGAGACATCTTTAAAATATTTGTGTTTTGGAGAAGAAGTTCCACTTAAAACCAGATACCTAAGTTAGCTTTTCCAGTATATTACCACTTGATAGTACATTTTATTCTTAAAATATCAAATTCTCAAGTGAATTTCTATGAGCTTTGATTGTTGTTGTTGATGTTATGTGCCTTTGAGTCACCTTCTACTCATAGCAACCCTCGTACAGCAGCCCTAAACCCTGCTCTATCCTGTGTCAATCTTATGTCTCTGACACACATGCCCCCATTATCCCAGTCACTGAATCAATCCATCTCATCAAGGGTCTTCCTCTCCTGCGCTGTCCCTCCACTCTCCCAAGCTTGACTTCCTTCTCCAAGGACTGATCCCTCCTTGCAACATGTCCAAAGTATGTCAGATGAAGCTTCAGAATCTTTGCCTGGTTTAACCCTTTCCAGAACAAACCTATTCATTCTTTTAGCAGTCCATGGCATATTCAATACACTTCTCCAACACCACAGAACAAAGGCATCAAGTCTCCTTCTATCATCCCTAGTCATTGTCCAGCACTCTCTTGCATAGCAAGTGACTGCAAAGACTATTGCCTGTATCAGGTGCACCTTAGTCCCCAGACTGACATTGTTGCTCTTCAGTACTCTGAAGAGGTCTCTGACAGCAGACTTTCCCAACACAGTACGTCTTTTAATTTCCTGGCTGCTGGTGCCAAGAGTGTTAATTGTGGAGCCAAGCAAACTAAAGGTGTTTACAATCTCTCACCATCCATCACAATGCCGCCAATTGGTCCAATGCATGCAAGTTACATGATTTTACAAACAGTGCAATCCTTGAACATTAGTTTCCTGTGTAAGCTGCACATGTTATTGATATACACACAGTGTTTACGTGAATCCCTTATATATGAAAATATTGTATTCTTCCAGTATTAAATTCTATTTAATTGGTTCTTTTGTTTGATCTCTTTCACAGGCTATTGAAAAGTATTGCCGAGTTAGTGGTGGATTTTCTGGGGTCAAGGATGTATATGTCTCTACTCCCACACATGATGATGTACAGCAGAGCTTCTTTCTTGCTGAAACATTGAAGTAAGTATATTCCTTAGTATTTTGCTGTAGGCTGTTTCTGCTGTAAAATCAATATAAGTAAATTATCATTTGATACATTATTCTAAATTTTACTCTAAATATGTTCTCATGTATTTCTCATGCAGTTAAATTTTTAACTGCACCTGAATAAAACATCATACTGGGAAAAGTTAGAGGTCAATGAAGGAAAATGAGATGCTCAGTGAGATGCATTGATGCGATGACTGGAACAGTGTGCTTGAGCATGGTGGAGATTGGTGATGATAGGGAAGAGTTGCAGTTTGTTGTTTGTAGGGTCACACCTAACAACAAGAAGAAGAATGACTAGACTATGACGTATAGATAATTAATTAAAAAAAACAACTATTACTTTAAATTCTTTTGTCTTTAGATCTTTAGCATGAAACAGAATCACCAGGAATACTTTCTAGCATACAAATTACTGGGCTATTGTTTCTCACATTTCAGACTTATTAGGTCTGGAATGAAACCTGAGAATTTGCATTTGTGACAAATTTCTAGATTAGAGTGCTAATGTTCATCCCTAACCAGATCTTGAACACATTGCCCTTGGTAAAGCTCTTAGGGAAACATTAGTTTTCCTTTAATGCTGATGTCACATTCTGTTCATAGTCCAGCTTTGTGAATTAATTGGACAGCAAACAAATTGAGTAAGTATGGAGAAAAGATTCTTTTTTTTTTTTTTTTCACTTTAAACCATGCCGTGTTCTCTTACTCCATCTAGACAACCAATCTTTTCATCTGTTTACTTATTTTGTATGACTATAATTAAGTGGTCGGGATTCCTCTTCTCCTCACGGTTAGACATAGTTTATTATGATCCACACAGTCAATGCCTTTGCACAGTCAATAAAATACAAATAGACATTCTTCTGGTATGCTCTGCTTTTAATCAGACTCCATTGGATAGCTTCACTGATACAATGTCCTTTTCTAAATTCTGCTTAAATTTATGGCAGTTCTCTGTCAGTGAACTGTTACAGCTGTTTTTAGATTATCTTATCTTCAGCGTCTTTTGCTTTCATGTGATGTTAATGATATTCTTTGGTAATTTCCACATTTTGTTTGATCATTTTTTTTGGGAATGAGTACACACACAGATCTCTTCCAGTCAGTTGGCCAGGTAGCTGTCCTCCAAATTTCCTGGCACAGGCTGATAAGCATATCCAAGACTGTTTCTATTAATTGTCATAGATCAGTTGGTAACACATCAATTTCTGGGGTCATCATTGTTTAACAATGCCTTTAGTGCAGTTTGAATTTCTTTGTTACCATTGACTCTTTATCACATGTTGCCATCAAGTTGAGTACAATCTTAGAGGCCCTATGAACAATAGATCAAACCCTGTCCTATCCTGTGCCTCCTCACACTTTCTGACACACTGGAGCTTATTGTGGCAGTCACCATATCAATCTACATGACTGAGGGTCTTCCTCTCCTTTGCCAACCAACCCTCCACCTTTCCAAACATCATCAATCGTCCCTCCTGGCAACATGCCTGAAGTATGTGAGGTGAAGCCTCCTCATCTTTGCTTGCAAAGGAGCACTCTCGCTGCCCTTTAATCAAGATGTATTTGTTTGTTCTTTTGACAGTCCATGGGATGTTCAGTACTTTTCACCAAATCCACAGCTCAAAGGCATCAGTTATTCTTCTGTCAATCTTATTCATTGTTCAGCTCTCAGATGTGTAGTAAGCAACTGAAAAGACTATGGGCCAAGTCAGAAGCACCTTAGTTCTCAAACTGACATCATACTCCTTAATAATTTGAAGAGGTCCCTGACTGCAGACTCCCCAGTGCAGTACGTCTCCTGATTTCCTGACTGCTGGTACCAAGGGATTGATTGTGGGTCCAAGTAAGATGAAGTTGTTGACAATTTGAATCCTTCTAACATGATGTTGCCTTTTGGTCCAGTGGTAAGAATTTTTGTTTTCTCAACGTTGAGATGCAATCCATACTGAACCCTGCATTCTTTCTTTGATCTTCTGCAACAAGTGCTTCAGGTCCTCCTCACTTTTCAGCCAACAGGTGTGTCATCTGCATAATTCAGGTTATTGAGTCTTCCTCTCATCTTGATGCCACATTCTTCATGGACTTCCAACTTCTCAAATAATTTTCTTGGGGTACATATTGAATAGGTATGGCAAAGAATGTAACCCTGACACACTCTCTTCTTAATATTAAACCATATAGTGTTCCCTTGCTGTGTTCAGACAACACCCTGTTGGTCTAGGTATAGGTTTCGCATTGAGCACATTTAAATGGCCTAGGATTCCTATTCTTCTCAGCATTAACTGTAACTTGTTATGATCCACAGTCAGATATCTTTGCATAGTCAATACAACATAAATAGACATGGCATTTTTCTGGTATTCTTTACTTTCAGCCAGGAGCCTTTTGATATCAGCATTGATGTCCCTGGTACCATGACCTCTTTAAATCCTGCTTGGACTTCTGGTAATTCCCTATCTATGTACTGTTCTAGCCTATTTTGAATGATCTTCAACAGTATTTTGTTTGCATATGATATTAATGATATTGTTCAATAGTTTCCACATTCAGCTGGGTCACCTTTCTTGGAAATGAGAACAAATATGTACCTCTTCCAATCCGTTGGCCAGACAGCCGTCCTCCAAGTTTCCTGGCATAGACTACTGAGTGTGTCCAAGGCTGCATCTGTTAATTGAAATAAATCAGTTGGTATCCCATCAATTGCCAGGGCCTTATTTCTTGCCAGTGCTTTCTTTCAGTGCAGCTTCCACATCCTTCTTCATTACCATTGGCTCCTGCTCATATGGTGCTGCCTAAAATTTTTCAGTGTCAGTCATTCTTTTTGGTACCGTGACTCTTTATATCTCTTCCATCTTATGCTTTATGAGTCATTCAGTATATTGCCCGTAGCATCTTTCAATTTGAGGCTTGTTTTTCGGTTCTCTCGGCTTGAGAAATGCAGAACAAGTTCTTCCCTTTTTATTTTCCAATTCCAGGTCTCTGCACATTCCATTAAAATACTTTGCTTTGTCTTCTTGAGCTACCCTTTGAAATCTTCTGTTTAGCTCTTTTATTTTGACATGTTTTCCCTTTGTTTAGACTTCTCGATCATCTAGTGCAATTTTCAGAGTCTCTTCTGTCATCCATTTTGGTATTTTCTTTCTCCTCTCTGTAAAGATTTTTATTCTCTTCATGGTACTATTCTTGTTATCATCCTACAACCCATCTGGTCTTCAATCATTAGTGTTTGTTCAGTGCTTTAAACCTGTTCTAAGTTGATTTTTAAATTAAGATGGAATAGATTGAAGATCATATTCTTAGTTCTTATAGACTCGTTTTCATTTTCTTTTGCTTCAACTTGAACTTGCACGTAAATAATTAATTGTATGACCCAAAGTCTGCCCCTGGACTAGTTTTGTCTGCTGATACTGAGTTGCTCCAACAGTTCCTTCCACTTCATATCATATAGTATTTGCATATCATAATATATACTGCTTCCTAACTATTTGTGTTGATTAATTGTTTTACTAATTACGTATTTTTGCTTCATAGATTAGTACCTAAATATCTTGTGGTGGTGTTGTTAAGTGCCTTCGAGTTGTAGGCAACTCATAGTGACCCTAAGAACGAAAGACGTGAACACTTGTATAACTTTCGTCACTTCTCCAGGTTCATAGAGTTTCCAGAGGCAAGCCATTTTGGAAGTGAATGCCACTCCTGCTTCCAAGCTTGTTTTAACTAGGGAGCTCCACCAAACACTGTCTACCGTGGGTAATCACTATTGCGTTTGACTTATCAGCATCACAGTGTAGAGCATCACAGCAACCACTAGCTACCTCTGTACAGCAAATGAGCAAACCAGTGCTACTTAGAAAAATGTTTGACCAAAAACAATTAAAACCAGCCTGAGGGCCCAAGTGTGTTTTTAAATAGCAGGCCAAATCACATCATCTCACACCCATTAGTGAGTCAACATTCTACCCTAATCCTCTCTAGAACCAGCAAACAAGCCTCTGTAGAATCCGTCTGCTGCAGAGAACTTCCAAACTGGATTCCAGCCTCATATTGCTGACCAAATGCATTTTTAAACAGGAGGCTGAATCACATTATCTCACACCCACTAGTGAGTGAGTCAACATTCCATCCTAATCCTCACAAATTTTTTTTTTCAACAAATACATGGAATTTCGGCTGTTAAAGGCTGTTCAAGGTGCTTATGATAAATCAATAGATAAGGTTAGAAATTCCTACTTTTTAAGAGTGTCTAGCTATGCTCCTAATTTAACTCTTGTTGGTAGGTGTTATGGCACTGGAGATAAGTTTGAAAGTCATCTACAGTAGCTGGTTTTACAGAGGCTGGGATGAGTGAGCACGAGGGTGAAATAATGATTCGCTAAGGGAAGTGAGGCCATGTGATAAGGTCTCCTATTTAAAAATTCATTTGGTGAGCCTGTGGACCTCAGGCCTGGTTTAAATTGTTTTTTGTCAAACATTTTTCTAAGTGGTATAGCACTGGTCTTTGCATTACTGTACAGAGGCCACTTGTGGTTGCTCTGTTGCTAAACACTGACACTATTGTGTCAAATGTGATAATGGTTACCCATGGTGGACAGTGTTTGGTGGAGCTTCCCGATTAAAACAAGTTTAGAAGCAGGAGTGGCATCCACTTCCAAAATGGCTTACCTCTGGAAACTATGAACAGTGCTCAGGTCTTTCGTTCATAGGGCCGCTATGAGTCGTCTACGACTCGATGGCACTTAACCTATTTGTTGTTGTTGTTAACTATCAAAATACATATATTAAGTATACAGACACACACACACACGATAGAAATATATATGACAGAAAAATTAAGTTTCTTATTCTGATTCCCTCCTCACCCTTCCATCAACCCCAGAACTGTTATTTACTGTCTTTTCAAAGATACAGGGTTTCTCCTTCTAACATCATTCACTCTTCTGTTACATTATTTCTTTATGTGTAAATGTTACATTATTCCTTTTTTTAAACATTATTCCTTTTTTATAATAAATAGATGTTAAATTTCTAGTCCAGACTATAGTCTGGACCTTTCTTAACAATTGAGATGGGTTGTTCTAAGTTCTGTTTATTACTATTGAGATGGGTGGTTCTATTTGCCTGATAGTTCTCTATATCTAGTTATTCCTTCTTATTTAAGAGATTAGTTTTCAGAAACTGTACAAATAGTTTAAAAGCACCAAACATTTTTAAAACAATTTCTTACCATGATTTGAGTCAAGGTTTACAAAGCAAATAAAATTTGCATGCACATTTTGCTCCATATTCCTTTCTTTAGTGATACTGTGCTGATACCCTTATTATATTTTACCTTTCCCTACATCCATCTTAAATGGGTCTGTTTAGTGATTTTTTTTTTTTTACTCCCCTGCTCCCTTCCCATCCCTCTAACCATCCAACAATAATTCTTTGTTTTGGTCTCATACAATTTCTTTTGTGACTGACTTTCTTGACTAAATATTAATGTCCTCTGGATGCGACCATGTTATACAGTGTTTATCCAATTTGTTTAGTGCTTTATTCTGTGTTGCCTAGTACTCCATTGTTTCTTTATCTGTTCTTCTGTTGATATATCCTGATTTTTTTAATCTGTTCATCCTTTGATTGACACTTGAGATGTTTCCATCTCTTTGTTATTAGAACTAATGCTGCAGTGAACATGAGGTTGCATATACGTATTCGTGTCACACCTCTTTCTTTAGCATATGTACATAAATAGTGGAATTGATGGATCCAATGATACTTCTCTTTCCAAACTTCTAAGACAATGCCAAAGTGGATAAAGCACTAACTTTAAATTGTATACATAGCTAGTGAACATGGCAAAATAAAACTCTTCATAAAACAGTATCTCTCTTATTTCTAATATCAAAATTTAAGAAAATGCATAAATATGGTATGTAAATATTTACATATTTTTTGCCTAGATTTACTAATGGTTTTGGGGAGCATTTCTTTTCTTTCTTTTTCTCTTCTCCTGTCCTCATATTTATTTCTAGCTCTTTCTTGATCGCATACTCACTCTCTCTCTTTCACACATACACATATTCTATTTATTTTAGATTTATTTGTGTACTTAACAATGTGACGGTCCACTGGTATTGTGGTATTTCAACATGTTAGTTTCAAAGAAAGTCAGCTTTCCTAGAAAGGCTTCCTCTGGAAGTTGGCTGGCTGTCATCTCGGTGGCAGTCTTGTCTTGATGGTGGTCAGGCATGGGAAGTTTCTGGGGTCCTTTTTGTTGTGTGTACTTTTCTTTTTCCCACTCAAAAGTGGATGGCCCTTGAGCCTTAGACTAAGGGTAAGGGTGGAACCCTGCTCAAGCGTGTGGCTATAGGATTTAACTATAGGGCCTGTGGCTCTCGGGCCAAATTTATTAATTTTAGAAGAATATTCTTTAAAAGGCACAGCAATCATTTGTCTATTTGTTGTACTGAACAACTTGGAGTTGCTGTGATGCTAAACATTATCCTATACCCATTATGTACAATGGTTGGATGAGCTTCCAGATTGATTCATGTTGAGAAGCAGGAGTGACATCCACTTCCTAAACTAGATGCTTCTGGAAACTCTACAAACTCTCTTACAAATGTACAGAAATGATGTTAATCATAGACCAGAGTTCAGGTCTCTTGTGCAGAGCTTATTCTGAGTCAGATTCGACTTGACAACACTTAACCACTGCTAAATGAGCTAGTATCTTTATATCTGGAGGAACATTCTTCCACTTTGCACATCACCCTTTGTCAGTATGCTATATGTGGTTCCTGGGTTTGCTGTGATGCTGAACCTGTGCTATGGGGATATCAAATACCAGAATGGTTTCCCATTGTGGACAGTGTTTGGTGGAGGTCCCAGTTGTAGAACAGTTTTGGAAGCAGGAGTGGCATTCACTTCCTAAGCCACATGTCTCTGGAAACTCCATGAACTTGGAGAAACAACGATAACTATGGAAAGGCATTAGGTCTTTTGTTCATAGAGTCACTATGAGTCGACCTTGACTCGATGGCAATCAACAACAACAACACTTTTAAGGAAATTATATTTTTCGTTCTTGAATATTTAGAAGAAGGGGGATAAAATTAACAAATAAATAATAGATATTTATTGAGTTGGGTGAAGGGAAAAAGTATGCAAGGTGTTGATCAGACTTGGAATTAATTGCATTAATTAATGTTATAAAACACAGTATGTGTTAATGACTGAACAGTCAACATGATTTGTAAACTTTCACTCAAATCACGGTTAATAATACACATCTCCTACACAATCACAATATCTTCACACTTGAGGAACTTAATATTGCTGATAACATCAGTGTTATTATGCTGTACATTTTGAGATTTCTGCGTTTTCTAATGTTAATATATTTACTTCAATGTCATTTACTTCAATTTGGGCTCCAGTAAAGGATTGTTTCTTCCATTTGACTGCCATATATTAATCCAAAACAGTGTTTACCCCTGCTTTTCTTTTTTCTTTTACGCTATTAATGCTTTTAAAGAATTCAAGCTGATTCTTCTTGAGAGTGTCTCTCACTTCAGTTTTTATGTTTCTTTTCTCATCAGATTTAGAAAAAATATTTGACATGGATATTACATAGGTAATATGTTTTTCTCATTCTGTCTGCCTTAAAGTAGTCAGACTTTAGAGACTGAGTTATATCCCCAAATAAATAACTGAACTTCTGACACTAACACAAATTTAGAAGGATTCCAAAATCACCTTCAGGGTTCATAATTTTCTAGAACTCACTGAAAGCTGTTATACTCAAAATTAAGGTATATTACTAGAAAGGGATACAGATCAAAATTAGCTGAAGGAAGAAATTTTTAGGACAGGATCTGGAAGTGTTCTAAACATAATACTTCTCAGGACGCAATACCCGATTGAATCAGAATGTGACAGTATACACTGTATTGTCAGCAGGAAAACTCACTAGAGTTTTTGTGACTGTGGGTTTCATTGAAGCTTCAATAGAGGAACACATTTTGCTGGTGGTCACATGTTTTAATTAAGTCTCCAGTTCAGCTGGCTCCAAGTGATCAAAGCACCCAGCTGCAATCATATGACTTGGCTTTCGGCCATGGCTAGCCTCCATCCTAAGAGCAGGTAGCCCTATCCTAATCAAAGACACAAAATTGAGGAGGAACAGTTACAAACAGCCACTAATAATTGGAACTTGGAATGTATGAAGCACAAAAGTAGGAAAATTGAACATTGTTAAAAAAGGAATGCATAAATACTGACAATACTAGGCATTGGCAAAGTAAGATGGATTGACATGGGCCATTTTCAATCAGTCAGTCATATGATCTACTACACAAGGAATGGAAAAATGAAGTTTCATTGATAGTAAAACAAGATTTCTTGATGGTAAAAAAAAAAAGAATTCTAGATCCATCCTGAAATAACATTATTGTATCAGGATATTATCCGTATCTACAGGGAAGACCTGTTAATACCACTATCATTCAATTATATGCACCAACAACTAGAGCCAATGAGGAGGAAATAGAAGATTTCTACCACATTTTGCAGTCTGAATTTGATTAAACAGGCAACCAAGAATCATCAATAATAATAAATGATGAAACGCAAAAACAGGGAACAAGGAAGAAGGATCAGTAGTTGGAAAATGTGGACTTGGTGATTTGATACTCATGGAAATGAAATGGCACATAAAATGGTAGAATTTTGTACAGTCTGATTTATTCATTGCCAATACCTTTTATTTTAAAAAAACACATACAGCAACTAAACGCATGGACCTCACTTGATGGTCCACATAGGAATCAGATTGATTAAATCTGTGGAAAAAATTGTTAGTGAAGCTCAAGATCAGCTGTGAAAACTAGACCAGGTGATGCCTGGAATGGATCATTGACTATTCATATACAAGTTCAAATTGAAGCTAAAGAAAATGAAAACAAAAACACAGGACCCAAAATTTGACCTTGAGTCTATCCCACCTGAATTTAAATACCATCTCAAAAAGAGATTTGAGATCTTGAACACTGATAAATGACAACCCGATGAAATATGGGAGTATATCAAGAATATTTGTCATCCATGAAGAATGCAAAAGGTCATTTCTAAGACAGAGGAGGAGGAAAACACTGTAATAGTTGTCAAAAGAGACTTTGAATATTGCACTAGGATGCTGAGAAGCCAAAACAAAGGGAAGAAATCAGGCAGTTAAAGAACTGAACAGAAGATTTCAAAAAGCAGCTTAGGGGAATAAAAGCAGCAAAGTATGTGTACACTGCACTGAAACAGATGAAGGAGAGAATAATTTAAAAGCAGTGTATGATAGGGTATTATGGTCCACAATTAAGGTTGCTTAGTGAAATGTACTTGGGGTGGTGGGAGCGGTGCAGGGGGTATTGTGTACCAGGGAGTGAGTGTTTCTTTTACTTTTAAAAGAGAGGAGCGAGCGAGGGGGGCTGGGGAGGAAGGGCTGGGCAGGGAGAGAAGTGCAGCAATGGATGAATGAATGAATGGAAATCCAAAATCTCTGTAAGTGTTCATTAAAATTATTAATTAAAAAAAAAAGATCTGAACCCTTTCCTATTTTGTGCCATCCTCACCATCTCAGATGTACTATAACCTATTGTTAAAGTCATTGAGTCTGTCCATCTAGTTGAGGGTCTTCCTTTGTTATGCTGATCTCCACCTTTCCAAACATGATGATATTCTCCAATGAGTGGGCCTTCCAACCACATGCCCACAGTATGTTAGATGAAGTTTCTCCATCCTTTATCCAAGGAGCACCTTGGTTGCACTTTGTCCAAGACAGCTTTGTTTATTCTTTTGATAGCTCATGGATATTCAGTACTCTTCCCCACAGCATGACTCAAAGACATTGATTGTTCTTCTGTCATCCTTTAGTTATTGTCCAACTTTCTGATGCACAGCAAGTAATTAAAAAGACTATGACTCAGATTAAGTGCACCTTAATCTTTAAATTGAGCCATTGCTCTTTTAGCCCTTCAGAGTCACCTGACAGCTGATTTTTCCAGTGCAATGTATCTTTTGATTTCTTACTGTTCTTTTCAACGTTGTTGATTGTGAATCTTAGTAAGATGAAATTATTGATCATTTCAGACTTTTTCCATCTATTACCTGTTTGCCTGGGAGTGAGGATTTTGTTTTTGTTATGTTGAGATATAATCCGTATTGAAGACTGTACTCTTTGATCTTCTGCCTCAAGCATTTCAAGGCTTCCTCTCTCTGAGCAATCAAGGTTGTTTCAGCTGTATAACACAGATTCTTGATAAGTCTTCCTCCTATCCTGATGCCACATTCTTCTTCAAAGTCCAGCTTCTCACATGATTTGCTCAATGTAGAGATTGAATAGGTATTGGAGAAAGGATGCACCCTGGCAGACACCTTTCTTGATTTTAAGCCATGCAGTGTTCCTTTACTCTCTTTGGATGACAGCTTCTTGGTGTAGGAATAGGTTTTATGTGAGCATAATTAAGTGTTCTGGGATTCCCATTTCTGTCAGAGTTAGCCATAATTTGTTGTGATCCACTTAATCATATGCCATTGTATAGTCAATAAAACACAAATAGACATCTTTTTGGTACTCTCTGCTTTCAGCCAAGATCCATCTGGCATCATCAGTGATAATAACCTTTATGCCACAGCTTGAATTTGAGGCAGTTCTCTGACAATGTACTATTCTGTTTCTTAATAATTGTCAGCAGGATTTTGCTTGCATGATATTAATAAGACTGTTTGATAATTTCCATATTTTGTTGTATCTTTTCTGGGAATGGAAACAAATACAGATCTCTTCCAATTAGTTGGTCAGGTAGCTATTTTCCATATTTATTGGCCCAGTCTAGTGAGCACATCCAGGCCTGCATCTGTTTGTGTTGTTGTTATTATGTATTATTGAGTCACCTGCGACTCATAGCGACCCTGTGTACAACAGCCCTAAACTCTACCCTGTCCTGTACCAGTCTCACCATCTCCAACACACCTACCCCCATTACCCTAGTCACTGAATCAATCCATTTATCGAGGGTCTTCCTTTATTGCGCTGTCCCTCCACCCTCCCAAGCATGATGTCTCTCTCCAAGGACTGGTCCTTCCTTGCAACATGTCCAAAGTATGGTAGACTAAGCTTCAGAATCCTTGCCTCCAAGGAGCAGCCCAACTTCACCCTCTCCAGGACAAACCTGTTTGTTTTCTTAGCAGTCCATGGTATAGTCAACACTCTTCTCCAACACCACAGCTCAAAAGCATCAATTCTCCTTCTGTCATGCCTAGTCATTGTCCAGCTCTCTGATGCGTAGCAAGTGGTAGCAAAGACTGTGGCATGTATCAGGCGCACCTTAGTCTCCAGACTGACATTGTTGCACTTCAGCACTTTAGAGAGGTCTCTAACCACAGATTTTCCCATCGCAGTATGCCTTTTAATTTCCTGGCTGCTGGTGCCAAGAGTGTTGACTCTGGAGCCAAGCAAACCAAAATTGTGAACAATCTTAATCTCCTCACTATCCATTATGATGCTGCCAGTCGGCCCAGTGGTGAGAATCTTTGTTTTCTTGATATTGAACCTCAGTCCATACTGTAGACTGCAGTCTCTGACTGACCTTCCACAGCAAGTGCTTCAGGTCCTCCTCAGTTTCAGCAAGCAGGGTTGTG
>NW_006400012.1:3152945-3168756 GCF_000299155.1 Elephantulus edwardii
TGAGAAATGGATTCTTTTCTGTCTCTACCTCAGTATGTACATTTATTCACCTAAATATAATTAGGCATTCATTGAATCTCAGCTCAGTTCTATTGCATCTTCACTGGAAAGTCTGAGAATTAAGAAGCTCACGTTTTGCAGATATATCTTAGCCAATTTTTCTAAATTCATATATATTAGACATTAAAATGCCTGAGGAATCACACAGATCAGTTGGAAACAGTCTTTTCCACAGATTTATTAATCAGGAGTGAGATATATTATTAAGGACCAAGTTTGACACATTTTTCCTCTCCTTTCAATGTTACTAACTTCTTTTAAGCAGAGTGTGTGTGTGTGTGTGTGTGTGTACACACACTCTTTCTCATAATCTTTTTTAAAATGGTAAAATTTTGGAAAACTCTTGAGAATATGAGCTCTGTAGGCTTATTGGTAGAGTTGTTCAGCCACCTACCAGCTGCTCCATGGGAAAAAAAAGGGCAGTCTCCTCCTGTGTGATTTTACTGTCCCTGAGAACCTCTGGGATGTCAGTTGTGAGTCATTTCCAACTCAGTGGCACATACGAATATATTGGGACATTTCTTACAATTGTCTTTCATACCGTCATTCATATATACTATGTTTCATTCTTAAACATTTTGTTTTATATCAATATTTACTATTGTGCAATGCTTTTTTCATCCTGTCTTATGAAGTCTCCATTGAACCTTGCCTGTTTCTCCGTACCTCTCCTGTCCCCTTCATCCATCTATCCACTAATGTCTCATACCTTGGTAGTTTTATTCTCCCTTTGCCTTCTTTTGCTCTCCTTATTGGGCCTTATAAAAAAAATAGTTATAATAAATTTTTGTTAACTGCTTAGCAGTATTTGAATGGTTAAATAAATTATGATTCTCCATTAAGTATCAAAGGAAGATGGAAGGAGAACACAGAGTCACTATACCAGAAACAATTGGCTGACACAGAAGAATTTCATGAAACAATATATGATTAAAAGGCAATGATGATGAAGGAGGAAGTTCAACTTGCTCTGAAGGAACAGGCAAAAATAAAGCCCTAGGAATTTATGGAATACCAGTTGACATAGTTCAACAAACTGATGCTGCCCTAGACACACCCACCAGGTTGTGCCAAGAAATCTGGAGGGCAGCTACCTGGCCAACTAACTAGAAGAGATCTGTGTTCCCATTTAAAAAAAAAAAAGGTGATCCAACAGAATGTGGAAATGATCGAACAATATCACTAATATAGCATGCAATCAAGATCCTGGTGAAGATGATCCAGAATGACTAGAACAGTACATAAATGGAGAACTGCCAGATGTACAAACTAGCTTTAGATGAGACCATGGCACTAAGGACATTATAGCCAATGTTAGATGGATCTTGGCCGAAATCATAGAGTACTAGAGGAATGTCTATCTCTCTTTCATTTATCATACAAAGGCATTTGATTGTGTATATCACAACAAATTGTGCCCAATCTTGAGAAGAATAGGAATCCCAGAGCAAAACCTATACTAAGACCAGGAAGCAGTAGTCACAACAGAGCAAGAAACACTGCCCTTCAGGATCAGGAAAGGAGTGCATCAAGGATACGTCCTGTCACAATACCTTTTCAGTCTATATGCAGGACAGATCATTCGGGAGGCAGGAGTTTATGAGGAGGAATGTCGGATCAGGATTGGAAGAAGACTTTCAACCAGTATTACGTAAATGACACAACCTTGCTTGTCAAAACGGAAGAGGATATAAGGCATTTGATGCATTAGGTCACGTATTGTAGTCTTCAATATAGATTGAAGCTCAGTGTCAAGAAAACAAAGATTCTCACGACTGAGTCATTTGGTAGTTTCAGGATGAATGGAGAAGAGATTGAGATTCTTGATAACTTAGCTTGTTTGGTTCCACAATTAGCACTCTTGGCATCAGCAATCAGGAAATCAAAAGATGAATTGCATTGGGAAAGTTTGCTATTAGGTATCTCTCTCAAGTACTGAAAAGCAGTGATGTCTGGAGACTAAGGTGTACCTGATACAGGCCATGGTCTTCACAATTACTTGCTGTATATCAGAGATCTGGACAGTGACCTAAGGATGATAGAAGAATCAATTCCTTTGAGTTGTGGTGCTGGAGAATAGTGTTGAACATTTTGCTGACTTCCAGGAAAACAAACAGGTTTTTCCTGGAGAGGATGAAACCAAGCTGTTCCTTGGAGGCAAGGATTTTGAAGCTCCATCTCACATACTTTGGGCACATGGCCAAGAGGGACCAGTCCTTGGATAAGGATGTAATCCTTGGAAGCCAGGATGAGATGGACTGACTCAGTGACTGTGGTCTATATATTTTTAAAATTCCTCTTAACCAGTCTTACCAGTCTTGTCACAGTCTAATCTAAATATTTTCATTGAAGTATATGTGCATTTGCATGTTTAACTATGCACATACATGCGCACACAGTGATTTTTCACTTGCACTACTTAAAAAAAAACATTTTGTTGTTGTTGTTTGCATGCTTTGTTTTTCTACAGTAGAGGGAGCTACAACCCAAATTGTATTTACATATTAACACAAATTGTATTTCTGTGTTAAGCCAAATTACATTTATGTAGTAATACATAAGGAGATTATTTTCCTTTAACGTCTTTTTCTGCTTAAATCACTTTATGAGATGCTTTGAGTGTACCATTTTATTTGGCTTATTTTATTAATGGGTTTTTTTGTGCTTTAGATGAAAGTTTGCATAGTAGATTGATTTGTCTGTGACAGTGGTTGTGATCCCCACAGCCTGCCTCCAACTCTGCCATGTCAGTCCTCTTCACATTTCTTCTCCAGATACACTACTTCCATTGATCCAGTTTCTTTGCCTCTCTTTATCATTTTGGTTTTGGGTAAAAAACATAGTTGATTGGCCCAAGGAACCCATTCTTTCCAAATGTTGGGTTTTATTCCCATGTCACTTAACTAAAAGGTGGTCTCCAGGAAAGTTTTCAATTTAATATTAGAAGGCTCTTTAAGGAGATCTGATGGCCTAGTGGATAAGAATCTCTGCTTCCAATACAAAAACATGTGGTTTGAATCCACCAGCTGCTCCGTGGGAGAAAGATGGGCAGTCAGCTCCCATATACTACCATTTACTGCCTCTCAAAACCTGCTGAAGGGTCAACTGTGGGTCAGTTCCAACTCCATGGTACACAATAATAGTAACAACGTCAGAGCTATAATCTTGAGGGTTCCTCTGCTTTGTTTCTTTCAGACTGTTATGTCTAGTCTTTTTATTATTACTATTATTTATTTTTTTTTTCTACATTTTCTACCCATTCTATATGGTACCTTTTATTTGGCATGGGCCAGGGTGACCCCTAATGGTAGACAGGCATCCTCTAATTCTGGTCTCAAGTTAGAAGAGGCTGTGGTACATGAGTCATTAGTCCTTTGGAATACCTGCTTCCTAGGTCTTCAAATATGTCTCTGTGTGTTTGTGTGCATGAGAGAAGGGTGTTTGTGTGTGTGAGAGAGAATATATGTTTGACATCCAGTCAAATCCATTTCATAGCAACTCTCTGGCAGGTTTCTGCGACTGTGAATCTTTATGTGGGAAGACTGCCCTGTTTATCCTATAGAGCAGCTGCTGGATCTCTACCACCAGCTTTTCATTAGCAATATAGTCCACCTGGGCTTCTTACTTGTAATTGCTTAATGAAACCTAGGAAAATGTTTAAAATGTTTTATAATAAAATAATGGAGAGGAAACATTAGAAAATAATTATTATTCTGTCTGTTAGTTGAGGGAGAAGAATGGGCATTTCCTCCCAAGAAATTGACTGTCTCCCAAAACTCGCTGGAGGGTCAGCTGTACATTTTTTTCTGACTGATAGCACACAGAAACAACAACATCTGTTACTCTGCTCTAGTCCTGTTTTTAAAACTACTGTGCCTTAGTTTTCCTACCTAAGACATTATTCTCAGTATAAGCAAGTGAATTTAGTTGACGGCTTTTACACTATTCGGGCTTACTTCCTAGAGAGGAAGATTTTTGAAGTAACTTTAAAGACAAATAATGATTTTTATCAGCAAAACATCAACAGTAGTAGGTAAATCTGTAAGTATAAGTGCTTAAGTGATGTCCTGAGACAAAAAGGGAAGAATCAGTGATACAGTTGAGGGTGGAGATCCTTAGACAAGGAAATACGTAGTTCAATAAGTAAGAATGAAAAATACAGCAACTCATCCCTTCTGCCTTTTATTTTCTCTGTACTTTGGCTGAATACTGACTTTAACCTCCTACCATGTTTCCTTCTTTTCATGGTTATTAGCTGTCATTCAGTCAGCTGAGAATCAGTGCAGCCTAATGTGTAACAGAATGATGTGTTGATTAATATGGGCCATTTTCGTGATCAGATTTGGGGTTTTTTTAAATATTGATATTTTGATTTTGTTATTGTGGCAATTTGTCAGTCTGTCTCATTTTTGCTGACCCTCTACTTTGCTAAGCATAACAATTCTTTTAGCTGAATAAGAAAGGTGACATCAAGTCCCCTGATCCCTGCTTTCTTATTGCTGGAGGCAGATTTGCACACTAAATCAGATTAATAAATATTAAGTACCTATTCTTAGAAAAGGAGAGCTCTTACGATGCAGCCTGAAGCAAGTTGCTCTACTGACGTGAAAGCTGTGCATCTCTAGTAGTTCAAATCCAATTGCACTTGGGAGAAAGGTGAGCCATCTCCTCTTATTAAGATTTATAGCCTCTGAAACCTGATAAGAGTCTCTCTGAGTCAGAACTGACTCGATGGTAGTGAGAGAGATTTTTATAAAGGCTCTCTGGAATCACCTGTTAACTGAAAGGTTGGCATTTCAAACCGGTCAGCTCCTCAGAGAAAGATGTGGGAGACTCTCTCTGTAAAGATAACACTGTTGAAAACCTATGGGGTAGTTTTACTCTGTCCCATAGGGTTACTGTGAGCCACAGTTGGTTTGACAACGAGTGTTTTCTCAGAATTACACTGTTTGAGAACTAAAATACATGAAACACACTCTGGTACATGGAATTTGAACTTACATCCTCCTAAATGTGAGACAGGCATCAGTGTGAGAGACCAGCAGCAGTGTGTGGAGCAAGACATCACAGAAGTGACTTGTGGCCTAAAACATCATATTAAAGGGTGGCTTGGGGAGGGAGGTGCTGGACTGGTTAGATAGGAGAGCAAGGAATGCTGATGTAGCAGGGAATGGGAAGGGACAAGGTCACATGCCTAGGTGGGAGTGGGATGGGAGTGTAGGGGGACAGTGATTGAATTGCTTATTTCTGTAAGGGAAGTGTTTTTCATCTGCTGTTTTTCAGTAAAATGCTTGTCTGTCAGATATTGCTCTAAAACCAACTATCTAAATTCAGACAGACAAGGAAGAAGGATTAGCCATCCACTTCTGAAATACATCAGGCCTTCAAAAAACCTATCTATGTACAGTAGAGCACACTTAGTGTTGACTAAAAGACATGGAAACCGAGGCTGAGCCCTCAAATTTGAAAACACAAAGGAGGAGGAACAGTTGTAAGCAGATACTAATTGAAACTAATGGTTTAATTAGCATGAATGTAGGAAAACTGGACACTGTTAAAAAAGAAATGAAAAGCATAAATATTGACATATTAGATATTAGTGAAATGAGATGAATTGGCGAGAGACATTTTGATTCAGACAATCATATGATCTACTATACTGGAGATGAAAAGGTGAGGAAAAAATGGGATTGTTTTCATAGTTAAAAAGGCCAATTCTAGATCCATCTTGAAATACAATATTGTGACAGGATAATATTTGTACACATACAAGGAAGACCTGTTCAAATTTATGCACCAACAACCTGCCATAGTGGAGGAAATAGATGAACTCTTCCAACTCTTGCAGTCAGAAATTAATTGAACGTGTAACCAAGATGCATTAACAATAATGGGTGACTGGGATGTGAAAGTGGGGAGCCAGGAAGAAGGATCATTTGTCAGAAAATATGGACGTGGTAACAGAAAAGAGGCTGGGGATTGTCAGAAAATATGGACGTGGTAACAGAAAAGAGGCTGGGGATCAAATGATAGGCACAATCAATGATTTAGTCATTGCAAATACCTTTTATAAGAAGCATAAATGCTGCCTATGCACATGGATTTCACCTGATGGTATGCACAGGAAATAGATCAATTACACCTGTGGAAGGAACTGTTGGAGAAGTTTCATATCAGTGAAAACTAAGCCAGGTGCTGATTGTGAAAGAGACCATCAACTACTCTCACTTTCTAGAACTATAAAAATTTATAAAAGTACAATGTGGTGGTATGTGCTGTTGAGTCAACTATAACTCATGGTGATCTTATGTACAGATCTGGTCTTTGCCTTATCCTGTACCATCATCACTATCTCCACCATGCTTGAGCCCAATGTTACAGTCACTATGTTAGTCTTTCTTGTTGAGAGTCTTTCTTTCTATGACCCTCCACCTTTCCCAGAATGATATTGTTTTCTAAGAACTAATTCCTCTAGGCAGCATTTCCCAAAGTATATGAGACAAAATTTCACCATCCTTATCTCTGAAGACAACCCAGGTTACATTCTAAATTGACTTGTTTGTTATTTTGAGAGTCCATGGGCTATTCAGTTATCTTTCCCACCATCACAAATGAGAGGCATCAGATCTTCAATCATCCTTATGCATTGGCCAACTTTTAGATGCATAAAACCAGTTGAGAAAACCATGTTCTTAACCTCTAGGACTGACATCATTGTTCAGTGACCAATGAAGAGTCATTGTTCTCTCATACTTTGGAGAGGTCCTTGACAGCAGATTTCTCCAATATAGCACATCTTTTCATTTCTTGATGTTGAAATGTAAGCCATATTGAAGGCTGTAGACTTTGATCTTATGCAGTAAATGCTTATTCACATTCAGCAAACAAGGTTGTGTCATTCTGTATAACAAATTGTTTATGAGTCATCCTTTAATGATGCCACGTTCTTGAGCTTCTCAAATGATTTGTTCAGCTTATAGGTTGAACAGGTACGGAGAAGGCACTGAAGCACACCTTTCCTGCTTTTAAATCATTGTGTTCCCTTGTTCTGTTCAGACAACAAATTCTTGGTCTATGCACAGATTTTTCATGAGCACAAGTATGCTGGAGCAGAATTTAAATTAAAAATTGCCTGAAATTAGAGATAAAATTCATTGTGTATATTGACTGTGTAATTTCTAATATGTAAGTGACCATTGTGATGGGAAGTACTGTCAGAGAGGTCATAAATTATTGCCTTATATAAGCAGTGCTATTATTACCATTAAAAGTGATTAATAACTTACTTAGCTTCCCATAAAATCATAATATTTCTAATGAAGCCCTCTGAATTTATTTTTTTTTAACAGCTCATAGCACTTGCTCCAAAAACTGCAAAAAAAGGAGTAACATATTTGGTATAAACATTTTTGCTATGTCTAAATAATGTTATTTAATTATTTCAGCTGTTATAAATAAATTTGAACTCATTAAAGCCAGGATATATTAATAATTTTTAAGAAAGCTGCTTTGAAAAATTATGGAATGGTTTGATTTATAGCATTTTGTTTTATGTGATTTAGATAAGTACATGGCTTTTTTATGCTCTTCTATTTAGCAGGATTAATTATGAATCTTACTGGTATGTCCATTCTAGAACACATTGTGAGTTCTTAGTCATTTAAACAGTTGTGATTTAAACTGAGTTTCTGTGATGACTTTTTTTATCAAAGCTGCTTAAATATGTTCTTGGTTTTTTTCTGCCTTTGTAATAGAGATCTCTTGATATTCTTGTTGAATTCTAATTGAAGCCTGTCCCTCTTACCCTTTTATTTTCAGATATTTGTATCTGCTGTTTTCTGGTGATGACCTTTTACCCTTAGACCATTGGGTATTTAATACAGAGGCCCACCCTCTGCCTGTGTTACATTTAGCCAACACCACACTTTCAGAAAATCCTGCTGTTCGGTGAAAGCAGCTCCAGAAGGACCATTCTCACCTGTATTTTGTTTACATGGACTACTGCAGAAACATGCTGGAGAGGGGGCGTTTGAAAACCCGGACCTCTTAAGTCAACATGGCAGAGTAAAGTGACTCTTCCTTGCAAGAATTTTCAACTTGTAGATACATCAACCTTGAAATGACTTCATTTTATACCTGACCAAAATATGTTCCGGTATGTATAGGACTGGAACCTCATATACTTTGATTGTTAATGGGATGGTCACATAAGAGATGATTCTTATTACTACTGCATTGTAAAACCCTGGAGTCCAGAAGCTAGACTTCTAAGAAGAAACCAGGAAAATGCAGCGCCTTGCAGGAGATAGAGATGGCCTTTGGAACAAGTTATATATTTGTTTCCTCCTACAGTGAGGCAGCTTTCAAATCAGATATTACACATTGTTTAATCCCTTCTCCATTTTAATAATGGAATGAACTAAGGCAAACAAGAACAGTATAACTGCATCAGCAGCAAGAGTACTTGAAAAAAAAAAAAAAAACAGAAGAACCTATCCATGTCTGATTTTCTCGTTCCCTATTGAATGACCAGACTGGCAGCCATTTCAACTCCCAATCTATTTTGTTAAAATTTCGTTATTAAATTTAAATTTCTTTGGAGACATGATCTCATAAAGAATACTGATCAAGTGTTTGTCTCCATAAGGAATCATCAAAAGTACATTTTATCATAATCACTACTTATGAGCCTGGGTTTGGGATTTTGTGCATGTTGTTCAGTCTAGTGTTGGAAGCATGACAAAAGTGGGGGAAATGCCATAGTCTGTTGCCTTGAAACCTGTTCTAAGAGAAAGACTTGGTTTTGTTGGTTGGAGATTATTTTTTCCAAACCAGCAAATCTACCAAGTAAATTTTATCCACTTTAACCTTACTATAAATTCAGTGCAGTTATTCAGCTTACCATATTATTTATGTGGCTTGGCACGATGTGCTATAATATTATGTGGCTCTGACATTGTCTTGATGAGCCAAATTACTACTATAAATTATTAACAACAAAACATAATGAAACTTCCTTAGCAATTCTATGTGGAATGGAGATAAGGGGCCCTTTATTATTTCATCAGATGAGTGAGCTTTTAAAAAATATTTTCTGTAAAAAAATTCAACTTGTATTTTCTTTGAAAACATTTATTAATCCAAAGAATTAATTAGAAAACTTCAAAATTTTTAGTGATAAAAGTATGGTGCAGTTAATCATATTAACATGTAATTTGAGATATAGCAAAGGAACTTTCTGTCACCATTAGTAGGTTTTACAGAGATATTTCTTGTAAAAGGAATTTTAGTTCTTTATATTGGGGGGCGGGGAACAAATTTTATCAAGAACTATAATATACATATCTAATGCTTATACATTTTCTGTCACAATATAAGACACTTAATTTTTTCTTTGATTTAATATGAGCAGCTGACATTGACAATAAAAATTGGGAAAAATAGAATATTTCCTCTGCATTTCAAAATTTCATAAAACTATATTTGTGTAGGTAGCTGATCTTGGAATTTTGTAGTCTCATTTTCTTATTTTGATAGTTTTCTTTTTAATCCTCTATTTCTCATGTAGATTTAAATTGAAAGATGATTTAATAAATTAATATAGTTAAATGTTTTCTTAGGTTCATCATCATATACTGCAAATAATGAAATCATCTACAAAGGTCAATAAATAATCCATAAATTATAGCCACCTCAAATTTTTTAAGTGTCCCTATAAAGTAAGAGAGTGTAACCAGTTGCTTTCTTTTAAGTCTTTAGAATTAAATTTTATCATCCATTTAAAAATTGTGACACCTTTTACATGAAAAAGTAAATTTGTTTTAAATGAGCGGAGTAAAGAGCTTTATTAACACTTTAGAAGAAGAAAGGGAAGTACTTGGTTAAAAAAAAAAACATTAGCTTTCCTCCTAAAAAAAGAGCATACACCCACTTATGAGACTTGAAAGAGAAAAACTGATCGAGCAGAGAAGCAGAGCACTTTGCTGTAAGAGAATACATTGAAAAGGGTCTTCATGGTTTCCCAGGAATATTCAAAATGATGAGACAGAACTTCGCATTCCCAACTGCTGTTTGTATTACTTGGATAACTGGAGCTTTAGAAGAGGCAAAAGTATCTAAATAGGACCAATTCTGGCACAAGCAAAGAAGTGAAGGACAGAGAAAGAGTTTTCTCTGCTTTTCTGTGATAAGAAGACTAGAGCTCATTAACAGTGCTTCCATTTTTTAATCTTCAAATACCAGAGGCAGTGAAATCAGCTACAAATGACTTGCCAGTGTTATTATGTTTTGTTTTATGATACTTTTAAATTATTTTCTCCAAAATCAATTATTACGCTGTATCCTGTTTAGTTCCTGAGAGTCCTTTTTACTTCTGTTCTTTACAGACCTTTGCACACGTACACCATATTACTCAGGATAAATAATTAGTATATTTCTAGATACTCTGCGAAGAATCCAGAGTTTCTCCTTTCCAATTTGCCTCTCCCGAGAGCAGGCACCTTATCTTATGCCTTTGCCACAATGTGCGAAATAGATCAGTTGAGATAGAAAAGGGGAAAAAAATATGCTCTACCATCATCATTTTAGAAGTCACACTTTTGATTCAAACTGAGTTTTTATTTTTTATTACTCGATCAGTATAAAATTGTTAGAACCAAGAGAAAACAGCCCTCACCAAAAAGTCTGAATACACAAGAATAAATCTCTGATTAAGGGGTTCTTACTTTCTGGTGGGTTACATGTATTCACTGTTCTGTTTCTCTAATACATACTTACTCCTGTCTTTGAGCAGATGTTCTTATGTAAAAGTGAAGTCTAGGTACTGAAGGAATGCATGCTTTTTGTGGTTATTGACCTGGAGTCTTGATGTCATCTAGGACAACCCAGGCTTCGCTTGATAGATTTTACCCAGGCAGTTTGAAAATTTGACCATCAACCTCTCATCTTCTCCACTCGCCATTGCCAAAGTCTTTGTGAAAATTGTGTATTTGTGCTTCCCATTCTCATTATGCATTTTCTACATTATCTGGACTTATTTGAATGAGTGCATGAGAGAATGAGTGAACATTTTTCTAATGGAGTACCTAATATGTGTCAAGCATTGTGCTAGGTACTTTAAAGCATTAGGACATTTTACATGATTCCGGTGGCATTTTATGTATGCTTTTCAGTGTGAATCATATTAAAGAATCCTTAATTTTATATTTCATTTAAATTAAAGAGGAAAAGAAGAGGTTTATAATATATTTTAATCAGTGTGATAATGTATAATACTAACAGCTATAATTATAGTTAATAATTAAAATCTCTTGGGAAATGTCAAAGTAATAGTTGACTTCTGAAGAAACTTGGACTAAAATATTTACTTTAGAAATAAAAGCATTCTTATTTTGCTATACCACTTTACAAAATTAAAAATGTTTTATAGAAGTACTGGTTATTTTCTATTTTAAAAATTTTATCATAATTCATGGGTAGCAACTTGCAGTTGTAAAGTATTTTTGCTCTTGTATGGGGCCTACTAATAGACCCATGCTTTTAAATATAAAGAAGATACTAAACTATTTCTAAGCTCCAAATAATAGTATTAGTCCCTAGTATAGTTATTTGAGTTCCTATTTCTTTTTCTAAAATGTTTTCTTACTGTCAAGTTAGCTATAGCCTATCTTTATCAACTCTACACAGATAGCTACAAATAAATGGAGTTATACAGATTTCTAATGCTATCTGTGTTCAAGTTAGTTGCTGGTTTTGGCTACACATTCTAAGAGGAATATTTGAGTAACCAAATAAAATAAGGAGATATTTTAATGTACTTGTTCTGGCTTAAAAATATTGGTGAAGATGATTTTCTTTTACCTCAGCTCATTGACATCATGATGGAGATACTAATTCTGACATAGAATGGGGCAGCACGCTTCTTTGTGAAGGACCAGATAATAAATATTTTAAGCTTTGCAGGCCGTAGGTCTCTGTTTTCTACTAAATTCTGCTGATGAAATGAATGGATGTAACTATTCCAATAAAACTTTATTTTCAAAAGCAAATGGAAGGCTGGATTTATCCCTAGGACCACAACTTGCTGAATTTGCTGACTCCTCAAGTTCAATTTGTGTAAGGCCCACAAACTTTTTCTGTATTGTCCCTTTATGTTTGATTTACTTAATTCATTTTAAAGATGTTTCAATTAGTTTTCAAATATGTATGTATGTACAGTTTATATATATTTGTGTAACCTAACCTAAAACTTTATCTTTTGTTGTCTTAAAAGTACAAATACTCCTCTAGAGTCTGTTGATGTTTCAGGGTGATAAAGCTATAAGGAAAAAAGCAAAATTTTTGTTCTTGGAGTGTGCTACCTGCCTTTGAATATTAATATCGCAGTCCCAGAGTTGCCATGTAAAAGGACAGGACCCTGTGGTATCAATATATTACATTCTAAGTTCTGCCTTTTCTTTGAGGTTAGATCAGGATTCTAGATTTCTGTAGAAATTTCTCAAATTGGATATACTTAGAGCCCTCTACCAAGAATATGATAAAATTTCTAACTTTTTATGTTATAGAAACTATTCTTTTAAAAAATTAGACAATAGAAAATAGATTTTGTGCTTCACTTGCTATTTTGCAGCCTCTTTTTCTCTGGTGGCATAGTCCACAGTGAGTTGCACTGGGAATCCAAAGGCCAACCCTCCTTTGGTCACATCCACTAGAGGCTCCAAGGGAGAAAGATGGACAGTCTCCTCCAGTGTGACTCACAGCCTTGGAAACGTGAAAGAGGGTCAGCTATGAGTCTGTCTGATTTAATGGCAGTGAATTTTTTTCATACTGCAAAAGATTACTTATCCTGGTACCCCTAAAACAGTTTAAGTCTGCAGAAGACAAAAAGATGTATCTGAAAGGAGGAGGACCTTCCTCATTTCTTACATAACTCTACAAGTCAGTGGCATTATTTCAGAACGCAGGTGTGCATCACCCTTCAGCCTCAACCTTAGACTTCCACTGTTTAATCCATTTTAAACTTGGCTTGAGCTAAGCAGTTGCAGAACTCATGAGATCACAGGACCCGATTAATAGTATATACATTGAAGTGCATCAATCATTCTGAAAGAAAGATATTTTTCACCAAGTAATTGATCAACTGTGTTACTTTCTGGAATTGCTAGAAGAGGAGAAAGCTTGTACTCTGAATATTAGAGGAAGAAGAGCTTTATTGTCTCTCTTCTGTATTAAAAATGAACTGCCTTTCTAGATCTGTGGGGTTTCCCTCCCCTTTGCCACACTGACCCTTTCATTGTGAATATGTGTACACACATCTACACACACGAACATAAAAAGTGTTTTAAACAATTGCATATGTCTTAACAATTAACTGCTGCAAAGTCTGACTGCAAATTGCATACTCCTGTGAAGATAATCCGAAGTCTTTGTTAGAAAAAAGGCTTGGTAGATTTTTGGTTTGGTTTTTAGAAATTAGTGCTTATTGGATTTCTAATTTTAATTATTAGGTTTGGACGTTGAAATGCCATTCTGCAATCTCACTGGTTGAAAATTCTCTGATGATAAGTTTTCCCTAAATTAATAAGTGAGGTAAATATAATCGCTTGAATCAGATATCCATTGGTCATTCCTGAATTGGTTTCTACTCATGTCCTCCATAAGTAATTTTTATAAATTAAAAGTAATATTATTGTATATTAAAGGTAAAATAAAAATGTTCTTTAAGTGGAAAAAATCTTTTCTCTTTTTTTCCTGTTTACAGTACCACAGTTATTTTCTATTTACAGAGCAGCAACTTTGACTTGCACAGTAAACTAGTTGTCTTTAATCACCAGCATTCAGAAAGTATCCTACTGGTTTTGCTAATCTTTGTATTTTTTCGATGCTATATGTAGGGTCGCTATGAGTCGTCTATGACTCGACGGCATTAAACAACAACAACAACAATAGGAAAAAGTAATAGCTGACTAAAGGGATTTTTCTTATTATTCCAACTTGTTTTAAGAAAATAGTTAGATCCCTATGGGGGGAAGAAATCTTAATAGTATTACCATGCATGCCTGTTCATACGACGTGCTTCATTCTGATAAATTGAAAGTTGTTGCAGTCCTTCACTGAGCAAGACTATTGGTGCAATTTTTCCAATATCATATACTAACTTTGTGTCTGTCACATTTGGGTATTTATCACAAATTTACTTTTTTTTAAAAAAAAATTTACTTTTTCTTAATGCTATGCACACTTGAATGGTGAAATTAGGAGAGACTATTCCTTGGAAAAGGACATCATGCTTAGAAAGGTGCAGGATCAGCAAAAGAAGGGAAGACCTTCAACCAGATGTATTGACAAAGTGTGGCAGTGGGGTCAAGTATGTGAGATATGAGATGGCACAGGACAGGCGGGGTTCATATCTGTTGGTCATAGGGTTGCTATGAATTGTACTCAACTTGATGACACCTTACAACAACAACAACAACACTTTAAATAGACTGGTTTAAACATAACTTTTATGTGTACTGGAAAGCAGATACTTTGTGTAACTTGTGCTTTATTGCAAACTTTCTTGTATGATCTGCAACCAAACTCAAAATATCTCCAACATAGGCTTATCATCTAGTCCAGCTCCTGAGATCTTCAAGCCTGAAAATTCCTCAGTTACAAGACCTCATTCTGTCATATTAAACTGTGACCTGACCCTGCTTAAGTGATTCTTGTGTAAAAAATAGATCTAAGGAGCTTGATGAAGAGGATCAGCTGAACTGAAAATAGTGGCTTAATTTATTATTGATGCTGTAAAAGCACAGAATATTTTAAATGCTACACCTAAAAAGTGACTTCGTGGCACATAACAACACCACCTAAAAAGCATCAGATAAGATAGTGGTGAAACCTGCAATAACAGCCTATTTTGCGTCTCTGAGATCTAATTTTTCGTTGAACAGTGGGTTTCAACTTGACCAGAATTGTTAGTTAATAATTAACACTGTGGACATAACAAAATTTATTGTGGATGTCTCTCTTTCCTTTCAGGACCAGGTAAAGACTTTACATGATTATAATGTTTATGTGCCCTGAGCCTCTTCAATTCTACCAGATACTGAAAATACTATTTTGTTGGGTTGCAAAGTTAACTGTCAGCATAAAAATAGGATCCACATTAAGGTTGCAGGTTCAGTTAATGAGCTGATCTGCACTTTATGTTTTTATTGGCTTTAGACAAATTTCTTAAACCCACTAAGTCAATTTTCTTGTATAATAGAAGAGTCTTAGGAGCGTTGAATCAGAAAAATGCATTTATCAAAATATTTACCAAAATAAGTTCATAACTTGAGTGTTAAAGATTTTCAATACCAGAGGGCTGAGGTAATCATTTCTAAGGGAATAGAAAAATAAAGGAAAGGGCAATTGAGTATGGCAGTGAGCAGCCAAAAGCACCATCTCACCCAAGGAAGTTATGCACGAGGAAATAAAAACCCCAAAGGGATCAAATACAGGGAACAAGGTGGCCATGGCCATCCAGGTGTATAATTTTATCAAAAAATACTAAAGTATATTTATTGTTATAAAAAAAGTAGTTTAGGAACATGCAAATATATTCATAGCTCCTGAGTACTTTAGAGAGGTCCCTAACAGCAGACTTTCCCATCGCGATACACTTTT
Source organism: Elephantulus edwardii (assembly GCF_000299155.1). Lineage (NCBI taxonomy): Eukaryota > Metazoa > Chordata > Mammalia > Macroscelidea > Macroscelididae > Elephantulus > Elephantulus edwardii. The sequence goes on from NW_006400012.1 coordinate 3,168,663, forward strand.
TGATTTCCTGACTGCTGGTGCCAATAGTGTTGACTGTGGAGCCGAGCAAACTGAAGCTGTGAACAATCTCAATCTCTTCACCATCCATCCTGAC
>NW_006400012.1:3169860-3183130 GCF_000299155.1 Elephantulus edwardii
ACTCAGTATATTCCTTCCATCTTCTTAGGAATTACTCAGAGATACTGTTACTCACACAAATAGGGACCGTTGGTGGCCTACTGGTAAGAAGCTGTACTGCAATCCCAAAAATGTGGTTTGACTACCAGCTGCTCCATGGGAGAATAGGCAATCTCCTCCTATGTGATTTTCTGCTTTTGAAAACCCATTGGAGGGTCAGCTATGGGTTGATTCTGGCTCAATAGGAACAAGGCTTTTTAAATAAAAACAAACATTCTTTCTTTAAACTTTTCATTAATTTCTTCTCTGTGCTGAGACCTGTACAAGGCACTGAAGAACAAGTATGACCATGATTCTGTGGAACTTCTAGGCTACAGGAGGCCAGGCTGCCAAGCCAAAAAATTATCATTTTTTTATTAGAACTGTGTACAGAATGCGTAGAGGAGATAAACTCCTGTGTTGGGGTAGTTATTACAACTTAAATGCAAATAATGAGTCCTAATTATAAGCCTTCTCTTAGCTTGAAGCAGGAGAGGTGAATTTGCTCATACGAGGATAAGGTTTGAGGCCTGGCTTCATTACCTTTGGAGTAGGGAAGAACCACTTGATGACTAGAAAGGGGAGGGAATACAAACCACTTTAAACCCCATCTTTCAGAGAAGAGTCAGCATTTTGACTAGAATTTGAGGAATGAGAAATTTGTTGGATGGAGTAGAAGTCTGGCTGCAACAAGTAAAAGAAGGGCCTTTTAGAAGAAAATAGCACTCAGGCAAGGAGAAAATTATACTTAAAACCAAGAACTACCGAAAGAGCAAGTCTGTCCTGTAGGAAATTAACAGCCAGGGTCCTCCAGAGAACTAAGGCTGGGAAAATTTTCTCTTGCATATTTTGGGCATATTGTCAGAAGGCTCCAGTCCTTGGAAAAAGACATCATGCTTGAAAAAGTAGAGGATCAGCGAAAAAAGGAGAACTGAAAGAGATGGGTTGACACAGTGACTGAAGCAGTGGACGTGAACGTGGCACAGGATAGGGCACGGACTTGATCTGTTGTTTATGGGGTCACTATGAGTCATCCATCTGATAGCACTGTAAAAAGTTAACACAGTGTATGACATTTTTTTGAGATAGAAAAGGAGGCTGAAGTAGAATAAGCAAGAGAGGAGAGAAAGAGAGAGGCTACCAGAATCATAGCAGGGCCAAATATCTATCCTAAGGGTGTGTGGGCCACTATAAAGAGTGACTTATGATGAGTAAGACAGAATCCCCTTGATGACTGAGCAGAGATACAATATGGCCTCCTGTTTAACAGAATCATCTGTGCGGATAAAATATTACGGAGTCCACAATGAGAGAAGTGAGGCTGGGAATGAGGGTGCTGAAAAACAATGAAGAATGATGATGACTTAGACCAATAATGAGGGCAAGATTTTGAAGGTAAGGCTGACATGATATGCTCACTAATTAGATATGGGGATGAGAGAGAGAAGTGTTTAACCTGACCAATGGCAGAATGGTCAGGTACTGAAATGGGAAGATTAAAATTCAGGAGAGCTACAATTAGGGATTTCTTCTTGAGCATGTTAATTTTGCAATTTCCATTAAACTGCTAAGTGGATAAAAGAAGTTTTATCCTTTTTATCAACATAGTTGACTATGTGAATTCAGAAGAGGGCTGGTCTGGAGGTAGAAATTTGGCTAATGGTTAGCATATAGGCCTTTGGACTGGTTGTGATCACTTAAGTCAATAGAGGTAAGTGATCTGGGCATGAAAGCATGCCAAATTAAGGTTTGGGGTATGCAAAAACAACATATGAGACAGCAGATTGTCTAGGAAGATGAAAGTACTGAGAAACCAAGTAATAGAACTGGTCAAGAGGGAGGGAGTGGGCAATTGCTATGATAGGTCAAGCACGATTGAGAGTTGACCACTGGATTCATCAACATGGAGATCATTGGTGACTGTGACAAAAACTATCTAAAGAAGGGAGAAAAATCAGCTCAAAGTAAGATGAAATGGGAAAAGAAGAGGTGGAAACTGTCAATGCAGTGAGGGGTTTTAAATAACATTTTTATACTGGTTTACTTACAAAGTTTGTATACATTGTTTTCCACAATGGATCTTTCCCATTTCCTTTACACAACCCTCCTTCCACCCATCAAATAGAGCAACCCTGTGATTATCACCCCCACCCCACTGCCCATCCTCACCCCTCTGCTCCCACCTTCCCCCACTTGAATCCTCATACACATTTTATTCTATTTCTACAATAATGGTCTTGTACAGTATCTGTCCTTGGGACTGAGTTAGTTCACTTAGTATAATGCTCTCCAGCCCCTCCCAAGTTAGGTAATGATTTTCCAAATCATTGCTCCTACATGTTAGTATTTCATCATGTGATGGTACCATGGTTTCTCAATCGATGCGATTGTGGTTGGACATTTTCACTGTTTCCATATTCTTGGGATGGTTAATAATGCTGCTATGAACATTGGGTATAAATTTCTGTTTGTGCCTCAGTTCTGATATTCTTGGGGTATATTCCAAGCAGAGGAATAGCAAGGTCATAGGGAATTTCTATGTTCAGCTTTTTTGAAGAAACAACAAACTGCCTTCCAGAATTGTTGTACCATTTTACAATCCTACCAAGTATAAGATTTCCTAGTTCAACATGGAGATTTCTAGTAGCGGCAAGCTAAAAAACAGTGGTAGCCAAACAGAAGATACGGGGGTCAGAAACCATTTTAGAGGTCGATACTGTAATGTGTTTCTATTCTGATGAGAGTGATCCAGTGTAGAGAGAAATTTGAGGCTGCAGGAAAAAGGTTAACAGACAGCTATAATCATGCCCTTGAAAAAGCAACGGACTTGCAGTCCACTACGCAAGTGTTAAGAGGTTGTCCTATGACTCACTGTCATAGGAGGGGAAGCAAGGTTAAATGGGAAAAGACTCAGATGGGATCTTAATGGAGAGCAGGCACACAGATGGACATTTTCCTCTATTTTCACAGTGAATAGGAAGTCATTAGTTAAGAGTGTCACTAGAGATGTTGGCATTTAAGGAAGGATGAGGAAGAGATACTTTATTGGAAAGTGGAAGTATAAAGAAATAGGAATACTGCCTCAGTTTAATCATCTGTCAAGTTGGAATAATTTATCTCTTGCTTTGGTGGCTTGTTATTATGTGATGTCAAGTTACTTGCAACTCATAGAGACCCTTTGTACAATTGTTCTGAACCCTGCTCTATCCTGAAACAATCTCACTGTTTCTGACACACCTAGCCCTATTACACCAGCTACCGCGTCAATTAATCTCATCCAGTGTCTTCCTCTCCTGCACTGTCCCTCCACCCTTCCAAGCATGATGTCCTTCTTCAAAGACTGGTCCCTTCTGGCTATGTGATCCATGTGAGATGGAACCTCAAAATCCTTGTCTCCAAGGAACACCTTGGCTTCACCCTCGCAAGGACAAACCTGTTCGTTCTCTTGACAGTCAATGGTATGTTCAATACTCTTCTCCAGCACCACAACTCGAATGCATCAATTCTTCTTCTGTCCTCTTTGGTCATTGTCCATCTCTCTGATGTATAACAGGTAATTGGGAAAGCCATGGCATGGATCAGGCACACCTTAATCTCTAGATTGACATTGTTGCTCTTTAGCATCCAGGGTGGAAAGGTCCCTGACAGCAGATTTTCCTAATGCAATTTGTCTTTTGATTTCCTGATTGCTGGGGCCAAGAGTGTTGATGGTGGAACCAAACAAGCTGAAGTTGTAAACAATCTCAATCTCTTCTCCATCTATCATAATGCTGCCAATTGGCCAATGGTGAGAATTTTCATTTTCTTCATTTTCAGCTTCAATTCATATTCAAGTCCTCCTCAGTTGGTGATAAGGAATTGCACTGCCGGCCCAAAGGCACTCAAGTAAAATCGACCAGCTACTCCACCGGAAAAACATGGGCTTTCTCCTCCCGTGTGATTAACTGCCTCTGAAAAACTTCTGGAGGGTTAGCTATGAGTCTGTTCCAACTGGATGATACCTAACAACAACAACAACAACATCTGTTGCCCACCGAATTTGTCCTTTGGGATCATCTTCAAATTTACACATATTTAGAGGACGCTGTCAGACAGCATATTAAACATGATACAGAAAAGAAGAGGATGGGGTCTCATTCTCAGGAATCTTGCAGTCTGAAGAAATGAGAATTTAGGCAGTTGTCTCTGAAGATTCAAGTATAAAGGGGACTTGAGATGAAGAAAAGTGTGAGAGTAGGAGAAGCGGTGAGAATTCTGCATGCAGGTGCCGTGTCCCTAGTGGCACACCTCGGTCAACCTCTGGGCACAGATGCAGAATACAGTCAGCCTTGCCTGGGAGCCCAAGATTCTCTTTCTGTCATTGTATTTCCGAGACTCTCTCACCTTAGGGGAAAGTCCCAGACCTTCAGTGTGGTGCACAAACTCCTCTGTTCTGTGGCCAAGGCTTCATTTTTCCAGCTTCATCACACACATTCTCTGCTTCACACCTCTTACTTTAGCAACACCTAAATGGACCACTCACTGATAAGAAGAATAAACAGGAGTATGAGAGCCAGAGGGACAAAATGTACATGTGCAGATGCCTGGTATGTACATGCAGGATAAAAGACAGGGCAGGTGTTGTGAAACAGGTGTGGTATGTATGTAAGAGTGTGCACAGTTACATGGGTATGTGTCTTGGTCTCTGTGGCCATTGAGAGGAGTTACATATGGTGGGTTCGATGCCCTGAACTGACCCCCAGCCCTCCCTGCTGGAGTCCCATTTTCATGACCATGTAGCCAAGCCAAGTTGATGGAGTGGAGCAAGAACTCAGAGCCTCTTGTGTTTAGCTCAGGGCATTTTAAGCCAGAAAGGGTAAGGTTAAAAATTGCACATTAACCCCTTCCTTGCATATAGGGCCCAGAGTTTCCCTGTCTCCTTCTCTTTCTCAGGAATGAGTGCCACTGAAGCAGCTCTGCCTGGCTATAAAGTCTGTTATCTAAGGAACAGAAAGCAAATCTGTCTACTTAAGCAAAATGGATTTATGGAATAGATATGTGGAGTTCAAACAATCTGTAGAAAGCTAGAGGCAGAGACTTGGAGAATTGATAGGAATTAAAGGCTACAGAAAACTGTAAACACCTCCAGATAGGAGGCCACAGGCCAACATAGCCCCTCTGGGAGGACCCATTCTTAGAGTCTGTTTGCTTTGCAGTGTCTTGAAAGGTTTGAAGTTTGTATTGAGTTACGAGTAGAGAAGCTCCCTATAAAATCAGACAACCTGGATTCAAAGCCCAAATTACTGCATATTCACTATATGATCTGGAACCAGGACTAACATCCTTGAGCCTAACTTATTCCCTTCTAACAATATAATTGGATTAATCTGTCTTACATTATACATAAAATTGTATCACTTGATGCCACTGCACAGACTAGCTAAGAGCTCACACCTTCTCTTCTTTTTTAGCAGTTGTCCAATTGGTCAGGAGCCTGGGCAGAAGCATCTAGGACTTTGCTTACAGACTCACCACTTGGCTCCAGCCTTGCTCAACATCTCCCAGTCAACCACAGGTTTTATAGATGAAGGGAAGTTGCCCTTCACACATTCTGTGAAGTCCCCCCATATTGCACGCTCCTGTTGCTTAGCTTACCAGATGGCAACAAAACTAGAAATGTTGAACCATCTAGCTTGAAGGGTCCTGGAGACCAACAATAATTTCACTATCATTTTGTTCTAAGTACTTTTACATTTTCTCTATGAACTTTTCTTTGATCTATCTCTTGTCTGATCCTAGACAAGTATGCAATGGAAATTCTATAAATGATAAAAATTAGCCATTAAAATTAAAAACTCAATGAATTGAACAGAACATTAGATGCACTGAAGAGAGGTCTATGCAAAATATGGCAGATAAACATGAGAGCAAGTGGACATAGGGGGGATTAAGGTGGATGATGTTAGGGACTGACAAGTTAGTTTCAGCTCATAGTAGCCATTTAAGATGACAGAATGAAACTCAAAATCAATACTATACTCAGACCCATTGTTGTAGCCATGGTATTAATCGATCTTGTTAAGGATTCTCCTCTTTTTTTTTTTTGCCTTGCACCTTACTACATATGATACTCTTCCCTAAGAACTGATGCTTCCTGATAACACACCCAACAAACATGAGATTAAGTCTTGTCATCGTTGCCTCTAAAAAGCATTGTAAAGAGATTTTTTTTTCTGAGACGTATTTGTTAGTTCTTTGGCAGTCAGCATATTCAATATTCTTTGGCAATAACACAATTCAAAGTAAAATTCAAACTCTTCTTCAGTATTCCTTATTACCCACATTTTGAGTGTATATGACACCTCATTGAAAATAGTATGCTTTGGGTCAAGTGTACCTTGATTCCCAAAGTGCTCTTTAGCACTTTAAAGAGGTCCTTCACAGTATATTTGCCCAATGCAATTCATCATTTTACTTCTTGACTGCTGCTTCCATGGGTAAAGGAGAGCATGACAGACACCAAAACGAAAATAAAAAGGCCTAATGTACATCTGACAAGCGATCTGAAAAATAGGGGCAAAAGGGAGGAGAAGCAATATTTAAAGAGATTCCTGAAATGATGAAAAATACATATGAAACCACAGGTCTAGGAAGTATATTATAAGCAGGATAAACAGAAATCTATGCCTTGGCATATCATGGTGAAATGGAAAAACACCCAAATCAGAGAGAAGGCCTGGAAATCGCCCAGAAACAGAAGACAGAACACTTGAAAGATTTGTCAGTAGAATGACAGCAGAACTCACAACAGAACAATAGATGCCAGAAGAGAGACTGCAAAGTGATGACAGAAGATGGCCTTCATCCTAGAACAAAAGTGTTGTTTAAGAATAAAGGCAGGATATATGCAGGAAACAGAACATTTACTAACATGGAACTGTTCTAAAGGATAAACATCAAGAGGAAAATTATTCCAGAAAGGCTATCAGATATGCAAAAAAATGTTGTTGTTGTTTTTGTTAGGTACCATCGAGTCGAGTACAACTCATGAACAAAAGATCTGAAAGCAGTCCTGTCCTGTGCCATCCTGACACACAAAAGCCCATTGCAGCAGTTACCTTGTCAATTCACCTGGTATGATAGTTATATTGGGGCACCAGGGATATCATTGCTGATGTCAGATGGATCCTGGCTGAAAGCAGAGAATACCAGGAAAAAATTATCTATTTGTATTTTTTTCTGTGTGGATCATAACAACTATGACTAACATGTAGAAGAATGGGAATCCCAGAACACTTAATTATGCACATACTGACATAAAAAAAGCTCTGTCTGAACAGATCAGTGGAACACTACACGGTTTAAAATCAGGAAGGGTGTATATCAGGTATTCTCTCTTCATACCTATTTAATCTGTATGCTGAGCAAATCATTCGAGAAGCTGGACTCTAGGAAGAAGAATGTCGCATCAGTATTGGAGAAAAACTCATAAACAACCTGTGTTATGCAAATGATTTGTTTGCTGAAAGTGAGGAGGACTTGAAATGCTTGCTTGCAGAAGGCAAAACTATTGCATTCCTCATTATAGTTTGCATGTCAACTTTGTTGTTGTTAGGTGTCATCAAGTCACCTGCAACTCATAGCAACCCTGTGTACAATAGCTCTGAAGCCAGTCCTGTCCTGACCCAGTCTCACTGACTCCAACACACCTATTGCCCTTCTTATTGTATCAGTCCATTTCATTCAGAGTCTTCCTCTCCTGTGCTGCCCCTCCACCCTTCTGAGCATGGTGTCCTCCTCCAAAGATTGGTACCTACTGGCTACGTGCCCAAAGTACGTGAGATGGAGCTTCAAAATCCTAGACTCCAAGGAGAAACTTGGTTTCTTTCTCTCCAAGACAGACCTATTTGTTTTCTTGGCATATGTATATTCATGGTATAGTCAAGACTCTTCTCCAGCACAACTCAAAAGCATCAATTCTTCTATCCTCCTTAGAAGACAGAAATTCTTATTTCAGGACCAATAGGAAAAATAATGGTGGAAGGAGAAAGGATTTAAATTGTCAATGAGTTTTTCTTGAATCCACAAACAACACCATTGGAACCACGAGTCAGGAGATCAGGAGCTGCATTTCATTGGCAAGTCTTCTGTCAAGAGCCTTTCCAAAGTTCTGAGAAACAAACGATTTTAATTTGAAGACTAAGTTGTACCTGATTCAGACCATGGCACTTCCAATCACTTGTAATGCATCTGAGAGTTGAACAATGAATACAAATGACAGAAAAATTGATGCCTTTGAACTGTGGTGTTGAGAAAAGAACTTGACTATCCCATAGACAACCAAAAGAACAAAAAGATATGTCTTGGAGAATGTTCCTTGGAAGTAAAGATGGCAAAACATCTCACATAATCTGGGCTTATTCTTAGAAGAGGCAGTTCCTTAGAGAAGGACATCATACTTGAAAAGGTGGCTATAGCAATGAGTTCAAGTAAGCTAGAGATGATGAGGATGGTGTGGGCTGGGACAAGGTTCAGTTCTGTTGTTCAGAGATTTACTATGATTGCTACCGGACTTGACCTAACAACAACGTATTGATAAACCCCAACAAACACTAATTTGTTGGCTTGAATATACAGGACTAAACCACTGCAACCAATACTACATGTGCTCAAAGGGGATGTTTGGAACTAAATTCTAGAATAATGAAGATATAGTCTACTCTATTTTGACTTTAGGTTTATTTTAAAGACAATCACTAAAAGAATGGAAATGGCCTATACAGCTCCATGCTATGTATAAGAGATATAACCAATTCATATAAGGAAGAGTTGAATGCTTCCATGGACGTGTTTAACATCAACGGGTGACATGATCTATCTTGTGCTTTAGAGAGATCAGGTTATGTGAGGCCTGTAGGGAAACAGTAATAAGAGCCAGGAATTGTAATTGGGAAGCGTTAAAAAATGTGTGAACAGCACGGCATACTTGGATATTGTGGGCGGGGACTGTTTCCCTTTGTGAAGTTACTGCCTGACTTGCACTAACTCCACAAAGGCAAACAAACAGTTCCCATCCACAACATCTACAGCACGAAGTAATTCTCATGAGATCAGATGTGATCCCATATTCCCCTAATCTACTAATTCTAACACCAACAGCTGCCTCCTCCTCAACAGGGCTCTCTCAGCGCTCCACTGCTGAGTCTGTTAATCCCTTGTAATTGTCACAAGAACCAAAACATACTCAAAATGATGAGATTCATTAGGTAAATTAACAAATTAAAATTCAGGTTAGAAGTAGGATGCAATTCTTTAGTTAGCTCAGTTTCTCAAGCACACTGGCAGGCCCTCTGACCTTCATCCTTGTGACTTTAGGTGAGTGTTACAAAGTTCTCTTATTGTACATGCCATTGAGTTGACTATGATTCATAACAACTGTATGCACAACATATCTGAACCTTGCCCTATCTTCACCATCCTCACAATCTCTGTCATGCTCTAACCCATTGTGATAGTCATTCTGTCAATCATCTTGAGAGTCTTCCTCTCAGACCCTCTACCTTGTCAAGCCTGCTGTCTATATCCAAGGACTGGTTCCTCCTGAGAATAGGCCCAAAATAAATGAGATGATGTTTCACCATCCTGGATTCTAGGAGAACTCTGGTTCTACTCTTTCAAGATAGATTTGTTTGTTCTTCTGGAAGTTCATGATATATACATTACTCTTCACCACAATTCAAAGACATCAATTCTTTGGTCTTCTTTATTCATTGTGCAACTTTCAGATGCCTAGGAAGCAACTGAAAAGTCTATGGAAGATTCTTCAAGACTGGAGGAAGATAAAGTAATAATCTGCATTATGCAGATGGCAAAATTTTACTTGCAGAAAAAAGACTCAAAGCACTACACTATATCCTTCAATATGGATTACATCTCAACATCAAGAAAACAAAAATCCTCACCACCGAAACAACAGGCAACACCATGATAGATAAAGAAAAGGTTGAAGTTGTGAACTATTTAATTTTATTTGGATCCACAATCAACATCCATGGTAAAACAGCAGTCAAAAGATCAAAAGATGGGTTGCACTTGGGAAATGTGCTATCCAAGGACCTCTCTCCAAAGTTCTAAGGAGCAAGGATATCCCTTTAAAGACTGAAGTGCTATGGTCGTTTTAGTTGCTTCTGATGCATCTGAAAGCTCTTATTCCTGCCAGTTATGATGTCTGTCTCCCATCCTCCCATAAACTTGGACAAAAGCCCTGTCTCTGGCTCTGTGGGGCAGCAGTCTTAGGTCACTTCTGTCCTATGTAGGTCTCTGGTTCTCCTCTACTGCTGTTTCTGCTCTTCTCGTCTTGATCCATGTCTGGGATACACAGGACTCTCTGGCCCAAAAGGACTCTGCATTTTCTTCATCTTCTTTCTTTCTGGTAGTGAGATTTCCATTCTCTCCCATTATTGATGTTGCAAGTAGATGGCATCTATGCCTACTATGGCTCATGGCAACTTTATGAACCACACATCTGAACTCTGTCCTATTTTGTGCTATCCTCCTCGTCTCTGACACACTTGAACCGATTGCTGCAGTGACTGTGTCAATATTTCTAGCTGAAGGTCTTCCTTTCTTTTGTTGACCCTCCACCTTTCCAAGCATGATGCCCCTTTCCAAAGAATAGCTTCTCCTACCAACATGTCCAAAGTATGTAAAATTAAGCTTTATCATCTTTGCCTTCATGGAGCACTCTGGATGCACCTTCTCTAAGACATAGCTGTTTGTTCTTTTGGCAGTCCGTGAGATCTTCAGCACTTTTCTCCAACACTGCCGTTCAAAGGCATAAATTATTCTTCTGTCATCCTTAGTCATTGTCCAGCTGTCAGATGCATAGTAAATGACTGAAAGGCTATGGCCTGAATCAGGTATCCTTTAGTCCTCAATCTAAGATAATTGCAGCCTTTCCCAGTGCAATAAGTTTCCTGATCATTTGACTACTGGTGCCAAGTATATACTGATTGTGGATCCAAGTTGGAGGAAGCCAGTGGCAGTCTCAATGCTTTCTCCATTCATCACGATGTTGGTCCAGTAGAAAGGATTTTTGTTTTCTTGACTTTGACATGCAATCCATATTGAAGACTGCAGTGTTTAAGCTTATGCAGCAAGTGCTTCAAGGCTTCCTTGCTTTCAGCAAGCAAGAATGTGTCATCTGCTTAATGAAGGTTATTGATTCTGGTAGTGAGATTTCCATTTCCTTCCACTATTGCTGTAGCTGTTAGGTTCTGTCAAGTTGAGTATACTCATAGCAACATTATGAACAACAAATCTGAACCTTGTCCTATCCTGTGCCATCCTCACAATCTCTGACACATCGTAGCCCATTGTCTCTATGTCAGTCCACTGGGGGTGAGGGTCTTCCTCTCTTTCATCATTTCTCTACCTTTCCAAGCATGATGTTTTTGTCCAAGGAATAGCCTCTCCTAGCAACATGACCAAAATATGTGAATGGAAACTTTATCATGTTTGTCTCCAAGGAGCATTTTGGTTTCACCTTCTCTAAGACTTATCTGTACATTCTTTTAGCAGTCCATGGAATATTCAATTCTCTTCTCCAACATCATAATTCAAAGGCCTCAATTCTGCTTCTGCTATTTTTATCCATTGTCCAGCTCTCAGCAGCATACCAAGTCATCAAAAATACTACGGTCTGAATCAGGTGTACCTTAGTCCTCAAACTAACATCACCATACCTCAATAATTTTGAGAAGTCCCTAACTACACCTGCCTAATCTAAGCCTGGCAGGATGGCAAAATTGACAAGTCTCATCATGAGTAGTTTACACACTTTGTTTTCATGTTCCCACTTAGCAGTGTGGCAAAGTCAAAGGCAACAGCTTTGCAAAGCCATGTTGAACAATAAACCCAATATGCTACACTAGTCTAGAAACGTTGAGGGCATGAGCTGAATGAAGTTAGACACCTTGTTCATGGAGGGACCTGTAGTACTGGGGAAAGCAGAATGGGCTGGAGAGATGGGAGGGGGGCGGGGAAGGCATCCACGTTATTGCAGAAAGCAAAAAACAGTCATGCTTTTAAAGCTAAAATGACAATCACAGGCTTCTGATCTCAAACAAGGAACTGTAAACACGTGTGCTGTAGCCAAGATGTATTGTGAGCTCAGCTGTTTTCATCAAGGCATTTGGTGCTATGGGAGTCTGATCCTGTTGCATTTATCAATGACATCATTAGTGCCCTAGGCAAACAAGGCCTTCTAATCCTGCTGTTTAGGGAGGCGGTTGTCAAATTGTCATATTGAAAACCTTTCTTTGGAATTACTATTTGAGGCGATGCTCTTTCAGAAAGACACCGAGGGAAGAGAAATACACAAACTGTATCTTTGTCAGATACAAACTTTATGAACTTTGTATGTAAACAAATATAAACCCGGGGGGGGGGGAACCCTAACAACAACAACAACCCTACCAGATCTAATGTTGTTATTGTTATGTGCCATCCAGTCACCTGTGACTCATAGTGATCCCATGTGCAGTAGATCTAATAACATGGAAATAAAAATCACCTCTCACCCTTACATAGATCATGGCTGATGTAAAATAACAACTTTCAGAAGTTCTTCACGCTTTAGAAGAAATGCTCTTGTTTTATTAGTTAGGGAAGATATTATTGTTCACATTTTGTTATTTTTTTAACTAATGAAGAAACAGAGACCCAGAGAGTTGATGTTGCTTGCCCAAGATCACTAACAGGTGACAAAGCTGAGATTGTAATCTGGATTGTCTGGTAGAGAACCAGTTTCTTTTTTGGGTGTAAACTTGTTTTTCTAATAAGGAGTCTGTTCAGGAGAAAATGGCCAACTTCAGTCTGTATTTCCATTTCCCTCTATCCACTAGCCAGTCATCTTTTTTATCTAAAGATGATTGGTTTTTCTCAACTAAAAAAAACTTTGCATTTTAATTTTGTCAGTAGTTCTTGAAGTTCAAGCTGGAGGATGGGCAGTTCCCCAAAAAAAGACCAATATCCAATTAATATTATTTCCTGAAAGAAAAAAGAGGAAGAAATCCCTCAAAAATTTTTTATTTTAATTCTAAGAACTAAAAAATGTTTTTATATGCACACCCATGTAGATTGCTGCTTTGTTCACAATAGCAAAGAGTTATAAACAACCCAAGTGCCCATCATCAAATGAATGGATTGAGAAGCTTTGGTATAGTCACACAATGGAATATTATGCAGCACTGAAAAACAAAGAACTCATGAA
>NW_006400012.1:3184585-3185999 GCF_000299155.1 Elephantulus edwardii
TGTACTTGGTGCAGACGGCAGGGGAAGAGGGGGGAAAGGGATGGGCGAATTGTATACCAATGAAGGAATTTTTTTGTTCTTTTTCTTTTCAAAGAGAGGAGGGAACTGGTGGGGAGGGGTGGGCAGGGGGGAAAGTGCAGTAATGAATGAATGGCAATCCATAATATCTGTAAGTGTTTATTAAAATTAATTTTAAAAAGTGAAAAAAAAAGTACAAGGGTGTACCTTGGAGATTAGAACGGTGAAATTCCATCTCACATTCTTTAGTCATATTATCAGGAGGGACTAGTCCTTATAAAACAATATCATGCAGGGAAAGGTGGAGGAACATAAAAAGGGAGGAAATCCCTCAATAAGATAGATTGACACAGTGAGTGTAACATTAGGCTCCACTGTGCTAGAGGTCACGGGAATGGTGAAGATTACAGCAAGGCTCAGATCCGAGGTTCATAGGGTGGCCATGAGTTGTAGTCTACTCTGTAGCATAACAACAGTCAAGTACCACTCACAGTGCTCCTATGAACAACTATCTGAACCCTGTGCCCATTCTCATCTTCCCTGACCCATTGGAGCCCATTATTGCAGTCACGAAGCCAGAGATTGAATGATAGAATTTTGCACAATCAACGACTTATTCATTGCAAATACATTTTGTAAGAAACACAAATGCAGGCTATTCACATGGATATCTAACGGTATGCATAGGAATCGGATTGATTACCTCTGTGGAAAGAATTGCTGGAGAAGCTCAATATCAGCTGTGGAAATTAGTCCAGGTGCTGATTGTGGAAAAGACCACCAACTACTCATATGCAAATTCAAGCTGAAACTGAGGAAATTAAATTAAGGACACAAGAACCAAAATTTGACCATGAGTCTATCCCACCTGAATTTCAAAACCATCTCAAGAACAGGTTTGAAGCCTTGGATATTCATGAGCGAAGACTGGATGAGCTGTGGGAGGATATCAAAAATATCATCCAGGAGAACGCAAAATGTCATTACAAAGGCAGAGAAGGAAGAAAAGTCCAAGATGGAGAGAATAATTTCAAAGCGATATATGATAGGGTATCAGGATTGGTGGAAAAATCGTCAACAACCTGCGTTATGCAGATGACACAACCCTGTTCCCTGAAACTGAGGAGGACCTGAAGCACTTGCTGCAGAAGGTCAAGGACTGCAGTCTTCAATATAGATTGAAACTCAGTATCAAGAAAACAAACATTCTCACCACTGGGCCAATTGGCACCATGAGTATGGGTGGTGAAGAGATTGAGATAGTTAACAGTTTTAGTTTACTTGGCTCCACAGTCAACACTTGTGGTAACAGCAGCCAGGAAATCAGGAGACGAAATTGCATTGGGAAAGTCAGCTGTGAGGGACCTCTCAAGAGTACTGAAGAGCAACGACATCA
>NW_006400012.1:3187614-3188657 GCF_000299155.1 Elephantulus edwardii
ATTGGGAAGGGTGTGCATCAAGGATATGTCTTATCTCCATATCTTTTCAATCTATATGCAGAACAGATTATCCGGGAGGCTGGGCTCTATGAGGAGAAGTCTGGCATCAGGATTGGAGGTAGACTCATCAACAGTCTACATTATACACATGACACAATACTGCTTGCTGAAACTGAGGAGGACCTGAAGCGCTTGCTTGCAGAAGGTCAAAGACTGCAGTCTCCTATATGGTTTAAAGTTCAACGACAAGAAAACAAAGATTCTCACCACTGGGCTGATTGGCAGCATCATGATTCTGAGACACAATTTCTCACTCTTGTGTCTCAGAAAGTCATTCAATGATGGTGATTTTTTGCTTCAGTCAAATACTGATTTTAGTTAGCATAATTTGTAATATCTCTTATTGTGGAATCTACATGGTTTAAAGTTAAGAAAAGTGTGTGGAGGGAAATTGGAAGAATTTGTTCTGGAAAACAGTGCATTTGCATTTTGTAAATAAACTAGTATAAAAAAAATGATTGAGAACCATAAAAAAAGAAAGATGAATGTTAGAGTTGTATTCTTTCTCCTTACCTATTCAATTTGTATTCTGAGCAAATCATTTGAGAAGCTGGACTCTATGAAGAAGAGTGTGGCATCAGTATCAGAGGAAGACTCATCAACAACCAGCATCATGCGGATGACACAACCTTGTGTGTTGAAAATGAGAAAGACTTGAAACACTTGCTGCAGTAGATCAAAGACTACAGCCTTCAATATGGATTACAGTTCAACATCAAGAAAACAAAAATTCTCACAACTGAACTAGTAGGTAACATCATGATTGTTGTTGATTGACATTGAGTTGAGCACAACTCACAGTGACTTTATGAACAAAAAAGCCTTTATACAACTATGTCATTTCTCAAAGTTTATAGAGTTTCCAGAGTCATGTTGTTTAGGAAGTGGATGTCACCCTGCTTCAAATCTGTCTTAATCTGGGAGCTCCACCAAACACGGTCCACCATGGGTAACCATTAGGCAGTTGACAACCCCTCTAATTT
>NW_006400012.1:3194042-3210432 GCF_000299155.1 Elephantulus edwardii
ATAGCACCTCCTAGCAACATGTCCAAAGTACGTGAGGTGAAGCCTCATCATCTTTGCCTCCAAAGAACTCTCTGGCTGCACCCTCTCTAAGACATTATCTATTCATTTCCCTAGCCACCATGGAATGTTCACTGCTCTTGTCCAAACACCACAACTCAAAGGCAGCAATTCCTTTTCTGTCATCCTTATTCATTGTTCAGGTCTTGGATGCTTACTAGTAATTGGAAAAACCATGGCTTGAATCAGATGTACCTTAGTCCTCAAACTGACATCACAACTTCTCAATAATTTGGAAAGGTCCCTAACTACAGATTTTCCCATTGCAATGTGTTTCCTTGTTTCCTCACTGCTTATACCAAGGGTGTTAATTGTGGATCCAAGCAAGATTAAGTTGTTGACAGTTTCAATCTTCTCTCCATCCATCATGACACTGCTTATAGGACCAGTGGTAATGCTAGTAAAATACTGCTGAAGATCATTAAAAAACGGTACATAGATAGGGAACTGCCAGAAGTTCAAGCAGGATTTAGAAGAAGCCATAGCACCAGGGATATCATTGCAGATATGAGACAGATCCTGGCTGAAAGTAAGGAATACCAGAAGAATGTCTATTTGTGCTTCATTGACTATGCAAATGCATTTGATTGTGTGGATCATAAGTTGTGGCTGACATTGAGAAGAATGGGAATCCCAGAGCACTTGTTTGTGCTATACCTGGACCAAGAGGCTGTGGTGCGAAAGGAGCAGGAAAGCACTGCATTACTTGGAACTGGGAAGGGAGTGTGTCAGGGATGTATTCTATCTCCATACCTGTTCAATCTATATGTTGTTGTTGTTGTTGTTATGTGCCATCAAGTCACCTGCAACTCATAGCGACTCTGTGTACAACACCCCCAAACCCTGCTCTATCCTGTGCCAATCTCACTCCCATTACCCCAGTCACTGAATCAATCCATCTCATCAAGGGCCTTCCTCTCCTGTGCTTTCCCTCCACCTCACAAGCAAGACCTCCCTCTCCCAAGGACTGGTCCTTCCTTGCAACATGTTCAAAGTATGTCAGATGAAGCTTCAGAATCCTTGCCTCCAAGGAATAGCCCAGTTTCACCTTCTCCAGGACAAGCCTGTTTGTTTTCTTAGCAGTCCATGGTATATTCAATACTCTTCTCCAGCACCACAGTATAAAGGCATCAATTCTCCTACTTTTATCTGTAGTCATTGTCCAGCTCTCTGATCATAGCAAGTGATTGCAAAGACCATGGCATGTATCAGGTGCACCTTAGTCTTCAGACTGACATCATTGCACTTCAGCACTTTAGAGATGTCTCTAGCCACAGACTTTCCCAACCAATACTCTTTTAATTTCCTGGCTGCTGGTGCCAAGAGTGTTGACTGTGGATCCAGGCAAACCAAAACTGAACAATCTCAATCTCTTCACCATCCATTATGATGCTGCCAATTTGCCCAGTGGTGAAAATCTTTGTTTTCTTGATATTGAGCCTCAATCCATACTAAGGACTGCAGTCCCTGACCTTCCACAGCAAATGCTTTAAGCCCTCCTCAGTTTCAGCAGGCAGAAGTGCAGGCTGGGTTTATAAGAGGTCGTGGTCCTAAGAATATTGTAGCTAATGTTAGCTGGATCTTAGCTGAAAGCAGGGAATACCAGAAGAATGTCTATCTTTGTTTCATTGATTATGCAAAGGCATTTGACTGTGTGGATCAGAACAAACTGTGCCTAACTCTGAGAAGAATGGGAATCCCAGAACACTTGATAGTGCTAATGTTAAACCTATGTTTGGACCAGGAGGCAGTCGTCAGAACAGAACAGGGAAACACTGCATGGTTCAAAATTGGGAAGGGTGTGCGCCAGGGCTGTATCCCGTTTCCATACCTTTTTTTTTTTTTAAATCTATATGCTGAGAAAATGATCAGAGAAGCTGGACTCTATGAAGAGGGATGTGACATCAGGATTGGAGGGAGACTTATCAGTAACCTGAGTTATGCAGATATACACAACTTTACTTGCTAAAAGTGAGGAGGATTAGAAGCACTAGTTAGAGAAGATACAAGAATTCAGCCTTCAGTATGGATTGTGTCTCAATGTCAAGAAAACAAAGACGAGAACACTACATAGTTTAAAATTAAGAATGGTTTGTGTTGGGGTTGTATCCTTTATATCTATTCACTCTCTACACTGAGCAAATTGTTAAAAAATCTGAAATCTATGAAGAAGAATGTGGCATCAAGATTGGAGGAAGACTTATCAATAACTAATGGAAGAACTCTATATTAATGCTTAACCCCAAGAGTTTTATTTTCTGCTGCAAGGTTTACAGGGCATCTTGACTTTCTACCAGCATGATTGTGTTATCTGTATAATGCTTAATATTGATGTCTTCCTCCAATCCTGATGCCACATTCCTACTCTCAAGTGATTCATAATAGGTTCAGATTTATTAAGTTCCTGTGAGTTATAGTTGTCTGGATAGCATTTAAAATCAACAAATAGAATGCAGAAATCATTGAACAGTATCCTTTATATTACATACTAGCAAAATTTTCCCAACAATAAATAAAAAATAGTTGCTGCCATACACATATTAACTGCCAGAAATTCAAACTGAATGTAGAAGAGGATGTGGAATGAAGAATGGTATCATTGCCAATGTCAGAAGGATCCTGGCTGAAAAGAAAAAATACCAGAAGTATGTTTATTTGTGTCTTATTAATCAAGCAAGAACTGTCAATTGTATGGAGAGTAACAAATTATAGATAATATTGCAAAGAATGGAAATTTCAGAACACTTGATTATGCATATGTGGAATCTATATAGACAGACATTAGAACATAATAGGTTTAAAATAGGAAAAGGTGTGCATCTGGGTTGTATCCTTTTACCAAATTTAATTAATCTATATGTTGAATTATCACCACTGGACCAATAGGCAACATCATGATAGATGGGGGGAAAATTGAAGTTGTCAATTACTTCATTTTATTTGGATTCAGGGTCAATAATCACACTAATAACAGTCAAGAAATCAAAAGATGTGTTGCATTAGGAAATTCTGCTGTCAAAAATCTGCTTAAAGTGCTAAAGAGCGAGGATGTCAGTTTAAAGACCAAGGTGTACCTGATCCAAGCCATGGCATTTTTAATTGCTTCCTATGCTTCTGAATGTTGCACAATGGTAAAATATCAAAGAAAAAGTGAAGGGTGACATTGATGAAGTTTTTAAGTATTCAGAATGACAAATCTGTCTTAGAGGAAGTGGAACTAGAATGCTCCTTAGAGGCAAGACTTGGTGAAGCTTCATTTCACATACTCTGGGCTTGTTATCAAAAGGAGCTTGTCCTCCAAAAAAGACGTTATTCTCGGAAAGGCAGAGGGCTAATGTAAGAGACTTTCAGCAAGATGGATTGACACAATAATGGGCTCGACTATGACAGAGATTGTGATGGTGGCACAGAATAAAATAAAGTTCAGCTCTGTTGTCACTATGAGTCATAGTTGATTTGAGGGCATAGAACAATGACACCAAATGATAACAACAAATAATAACAGCAAATATGTTGAAAAATGCATCCAAAAGTATGCTGTCACGATTGACCAAAGACTCATTAATAGCCTATAATCTGAAGACAACATAATAACCTTGTTTTCCCATTCTAAGATCATGAAAATATTCTTTGATGTTTACTTCTAGTAACTCTCTAGCTTTTATAAATAATTTTGTGGGGCTGTTTTAGAAGAGATTTTCCTTTTCTCATATCATAGTTTTTCTATGCAAAGCTGTACAACAAATTACCACAAATGTAGTGGCACAAAACAACCTAAATGTATTCTCATACAAGGGACCTTTCCATGGGCTACGCACAGGCTAGGCACAACTTAGCTGAATCCTCTGCTCAGGGTCTCACAAAACTGAAATCAAGGTTATCATCTGGCCTGACTTCCTTTCAAGAGTTTGGGAACCTCTTTCCAAGCATATGTGGTTGTTGAAAGAAGTTACTTGCAGTCAGAGGACTGAGGTCTGTCCTAATATTTCTATCTGTCAGCTGGGGCTGTCCTAAGTTTCTAGAGATCACTCATACCTCCTTGCCACCTGACCTTCCCACAGACCCTTTCACAACATAGCAGCTTGCATCTTCAATTCTAGCAAGACAGAGTTTTTCAATCTACGCTTTGAAGATGATATAACATATTCATAGCAGTGACATCCATCCTTTTTTTCCATATTTGATTTAATACAAGGCAAAGGTGATCCTCACATCCAAAGGGAGGGACCTCTAAAGGCTATAACACCACCAGCAGCCATCATGGGCACCATCTTAGGATCCTGCTTACCATCCCCGATCCCAGTCTCTGTTGTTGTTAGGTGTGTGGATTATACTGAGACTCTTGGTGACTACATGTGACAGAGAAGCAACCGAGTGCTTATCCATTGCACCATGACAGCCCCTTGAACTTACTCCATGACCTAGAAATTCCTCTTCTAGCATGAAAAAAATTTGTCCACAAAATAATTTGTTCACAAATGGTCCCAATAGCTTTGTTTAAAAAAAATAGCCTCAATTCCCACCAACGAGAGAGTGAAAAAAGCACATTCATACAATAAAAAGGCTACTCAGCAACCAAAAAAAGCATGAACTAGCAATACATCAAAGACTACAGCCCTCAATATGGATTGCATCTCAACATTAAGAAAACAAATATCCTCTCCACCAGGTCAACAGGCAGTATCAGGAGAGAAAGAGAAAAGATTGGAATTATCAACAAGTCCATCTTACCTGGTTCCATAATCAACACTTCTGACATCAGCAGCTAGGAAATTAAAACAAATTGCATTGGAAAAATCTGTTGCAAGGGGCCTCTCAAGAGTGCTATAAAGAGCAACAAGGCATGCCTGATCCATCCATAATCATCTCAATTGCCTGCTACGCATCTGAAAACTGGATAATCATTATGGGTGACAGAAAAAGAATTGATGCCTTTGTGTTGTGGTGCTGGAAAAGAATTGAACATTCCATGAACTGCCAAGAGAACAAAAAGGTCAATTCTGGAGAGAGTGAAACCATTGTACTCCTTGGAGAAAAGGATGGGGAAACTCTGTCTCACAAACTTGGGGCATGTTTTAGAAGTTAGTCCTTGGGAAAGGCATCAAGCTTGGAAAGGGAGAGGGTCAATACGCAACAGGAGGACCTTGGATGAGATGGATTAAGAGAGACTTTGTCAATGGGTTCAGGCGTGCTGGAAATAGTGGGGTTGGCTCAGGATAAGGGAAGGATCAGAGCTGTTATTCATGGGATCATTATGAATAATAGTTGACTTGATGTCACACAACAACAGTGAAACATATATCAATATAGGGGAATTTCAAAGCTCTGCTGAATGAAAGAAGTTGGTAGATATTATACCAGTTCAAGTCTATAAAGGTCAAGAACAGGTGTGCTGTCGCGGTTATGCACTATGGATGCACTATGGCTTTGATTTTCACCATATGGTTAGGTAGGATTATGCAAACGTGGAGTATCTGTGTCCCACTTAATGGATGGATAATTTGTTAATACTGTAAATAAGGGAAATATCTTTCGGGTGGAAACATGTAAATAAATGTGTTGATTATTGACGGGGGTTTGGTCAGTTTGGCATTCCACCTGGCTTTAATTGAACAGATTCATAGGGAGAAAACAGAAATCAGACTATCGTCAAGAAAATGAATGCAGCGTGTCTGTTGGGCCAGAGATTCCTACAGAAGACGGAACATTTCCCAAATAAACCTCACAATTAATGAGTATTATCTGTGACTTCTGCGTGGCTGCTGAGATGAACTGGCAAATCTAGTAGACTGAGGATTGCTGAGGGAAGGAGAGCTAGTCTTAGAACTGATTGATAGAAGATGCGTGAGCATGAAGATGCCCGGCTGTATAGGAACTGTCTTCGTGCTGTCAATGTTGATGGGGCTTCTTCCTCCTTGTGGAATTAGAAGAAATCAGATGCTGCTGCCCCCGTGCCAGTTACACTGCTTTCACAACAAAAACTAGTGGTGACAGAAAACAGATCAGTGGTTGCTTAGAAAGTAGTATCGTCTATCCAGAGTGATGAGAACGTTCTGTGTCTTGATCTGCTTTTATTACGAATTGTTGTTGTATGTGCCTTTGAGTCAGAAAGGAGTCGTCGCTGACCCTCTAGTGGGTTTTCAGTGGCAGTGGGAGGAAATTGCCCAGCTTTCTCCCATTGAGCCTGTAGTGGATTTGAACTCTGTGGCTTTATGTGGGCAGCACAGCACCTTACCACTAGACCACCAGAGCATTTCACTGGTTTTTGGGTTTTTTTTAAAATTCAGTATTTCAGAGCAAGCATTTATTGGATGTAGAATTAGGAGGTTTGTCATTGTGTGTCATGGAGTTGAATGAAGAGTAGAACTGCCCCACAGCGTTTCCTATGTTATAACCTTTAGGAGAGAATTATTGGGTTCTTCAGTTAGCAGCTGAGACCATTTCACCACCAGGGCACCTTATGGAATTTAAATGTCAATGCACATAAGACTCATTGGGGGTGCTTGCTAAAATGCAAGTCCTTGTACCTCACTCCAAAGATGCAAATGCACCTTTAGTGATGTACAGGTATATGCATTTTAATAAACAATCACGGCGCTTCAGGTACCCCTAGCTGCTGGGGCAGATTTGGAGAAACTGTTGCAATTTCTCTCACTAAGCTTGCTTTCATCTTCTCATTGTGAACATGGGCTTCTCACAGCAAATGGAAATAGCAGAGCGAACAATGGAACAAATTGCTTGCCTTGGTGTTACAGTGCCTATTATGTTGACATGCTTAACTAAAAGGTAGGCAATTTGAATCTCCTTGGGCAAAAAAATATGTAGGCTCCTTTCATAAGAGTTACATTCTTGGGAACCTGAGGAGTCGGGCTCCACTTGATAGCACTGGGGTTTTTCCTAGTGGAGGGAGAAGAGAGCACATTCTGTGCCTCTGCCTGGACCTTGGGCACCTGACTCTTTATGTATTGTTGTTAGTACCATTGAGTTGCAAGTGACCTGTAATTGACCCTCCAGTGGGTTTTCTTTCAGATGCAATGAACTGAATTGAATAGGAGGAGATTTGCCATCTCCTATGGAGCCTTCCCAGGTGTATTAAAGGAGCCTTAGATGTAAGCTGTACACTGCATAGATAAACTGCAAAAGCTACTCCCTGCAGCCCTTGATCACAGCCAGCTAGCTGCCATCCCCAGCTCAGGGAACAGCCTCCACTGAACATCAGCTCCACGCCAGCTGGTCCTGGGAGCCCCACTGTTTCCAGAGCACTCTCTGGAGTGTGGTCTGGCGATCCCTGGAGACCTCCACAGGCAATAAAACAAAGCCATATCTGCACTTTATATTTGACCTGAAATAAGATTTTACTATTGATCTGTAGATCCCATAAGGACTGTCTTACACACTCCTCAGAAATATGGTCATTGTTTTAAAAGTTTATGGTAAATA
Source organism: Elephantulus edwardii (assembly GCF_000299155.1). Taxonomy (NCBI): domain Eukaryota; kingdom Metazoa; phylum Chordata; class Mammalia; order Macroscelidea; family Macroscelididae; genus Elephantulus; species Elephantulus edwardii. Next base: position 3,201,540 of record NW_006400012.1, read on the forward strand.
GAAGTGGGCACAGAAAAGGGCTGTGGGGGTCCGCGTCCTTCAGCCTTGATCAGGAAGCATACAGAATTCATGTCTGAGAGCTGAGGCTGGTGCTGTATGAGTCACACCTCCATCTGCACCCTCACCCTCAAGGCCACTTTTGACATCCGACACAGAAGTCCATCCTGCTTATGGCAGGAGGTGGGCTCTGCATGGCATCCTGCAGGTATCTGGCTTGTTGCTACCTCTGGCAGCCACACCAAGTCTGAAGTCAACCAAAGGTGGGGATTAAGTAATGTGAGAGCAGCCTCTATAGTAGGAGGTACATTCTTGTACCAGTTAAGAAGCCTAGGACTCAGAATGGTGTTGCCCCATGAACAGACCATGTATGAGGTTAGAGAACTGTGTTCAGTGGGAGGCACCAACTCTGCCATCTCAGGTGACCCACAACTGCAAGGTAGACAATGCTACTCCACGGTATGGACGAGAGCCTGAGGCTTGGAGAGGTAAAGCGACTGGCCAGAAAGCCCACGGAACTGAGGCCAGGACCAAGGATTTGTCTACCTGCAGAGCCACATGTTTCTCTGCTAACATTCCACTGGCGCTTTCTTTCCTTGAAAGAGGCAAGAGCAGACACCCGCTGAAGGTTGACACTTAACAATTGGTGTAGAAGGTCCCACGGAAATGTGTTGCAGGATCTGTTCTCAGATCATGACCATAAGACTATTCAGTCCAGCAGCAACACCTGGGGGAGTTTGTCAAGTGGCCTTCACCATTAACTGATAAAACCGTTGCACATTCATTCTTTTATTGAGCTAACAACACCCTGGGAAGTAGCTATTACTTTTCTGCCCATTTCGCAGATGAACAAAATTAAACTGTCAAGGAAACCCTTTTCATCCAGACTTTCCTTTATAATGAGCTGCCTTTGGGCAAGGAGCTCTTGGAAGGTTTGGGATGGCTTGAAGTGAGCTTGCTGCCCTGGTCAGTGAGGAGGCTGTGCCAAACGTCTGTGCGTGAGTCCTTACCCAGGTGAGGGAGGAAGAGGCCAGGCTGAGTGAATTACAGAGCATTTAAACACAGCCTCAGAACAGCAAATATTGATTCAAGAAGCGGCCCAAAGAAGCTGACATTTTTATAGTCAACAAATAAAATGAAGCCCCTCCCAGCCCCCCTCCATCAAGGGCCCTTTTTCTCCACAGCTGCCAGGGTGTATTTCTGTCATCTGCACCTGGGAAGAGGAGGAAGAGCTGTGGGAAATGTCCACAGGGGCCTGGCTGATGTGACCACTTCACCTTTAGAGGGAACTAGGAGCCCCAGGAGTGGAACCTTGGGGAGCCAGCCAGCCAGCTCAACAGGTGCCAGAATCCCTTGGGGGAGAATAAGTTGGCACTGGGCGCCTCAAAGACAACAGGAACACCTCCCACACTCAGCTTCCTCGTGCAGTGGCTACAGGGACCTGCCACAGCTCTGCTTCTCCTCGTTCACGGATGAGGAACCTGAGGTCCAAAGAGATCAAGAACTTTCCAAGGTAAAATGCGAGAGTACAGTGAGGTCAGCCCAGCTCTCTTGATTCAAGGCAAAGGGGAAGAGCCTGTTCTCACTAAGCTGGACATACGACTTAACTGTTTGCCAGAAAACTATCCTGCCTTCGCAACTCTGCCTGTGTGGCCTCAAGCCTGATGTTCACTCTCGTGCCACCACACTTTGCTCCAGCCCATTCTCCCTACCTAGAATTGTTACCTACCCCAAGTCCCTTTGGAATACTACTTTGCTTCAAAGATCTGCTCTCATTACTCTAACACCCTTCCCACCATTATCCTCAGCTTTGCCCAGACAGAAATAATCTTGTCTTCCTCTATATACCCAAGGCACAGACCTGATATCTAGCTTGTAGCACTTGCCCCTGTTTCACCTCAGGTCAATAATTCCTTCTAAAGCAAAGCTCCAGCAAGAGCAAGGCCCGTGACTTCCATTCTCTTGCACCAATGTGTCTAGAAATTACCGAACACTAGATAAGTGTTCAGGGAGTTCTGATGGCTTAGTGGAAAGGCATTGTACTGCCAAAGCAAACATACATGGTTCAAATCCACCAAGATAAGAAATCTCATGTATGATTTACTGCCTCTGAAAATCTACTGGAGAGTCAGCTATGGGTGGGTTCTGAATTGATAGTACACAAAAATAATGCCTACTTGGTGTCTGATGCTGGCTGAAAAAAATCTAAGACATATAACTATGAAGCCAGAGCAGCAAATTTAGCTGCATCCAGACCAGTGAAGGAAGCTGACCAAGCCTGAGGCAGCCTCTGCTATCTGAGGAGGGCTTGTGTGGTCATCGGAGTCACTTGCTCCTCTTCCCAGCTACCCTTCCTTCTATTCATCACCCTGGATTGATTTTCTACTCAGTGTCGGGTCCTGGCTGGGATCCTGGAAGGCAAGGGTAGCAGGCACCTAGTCTTGCTCTCTCCATGCTTGAAGATTCTGGGGCATGCCAGGCCATATGGATAGGGAAACCCCAACAGTGGAGAGTTTCCGTGCGGTAGAAACTCTCTTCTGGACTTGGCTGAGTAGGAGGAGCTCCTCCGAGGATTGGCTTCAGGCAGAGCCATCAAGTTCACTGTGGTGCTCACTAGTGCTCCTCACCAGAGGCTCTCTCTCCACTGTCCAGGCACCTGGTAGTGAGAAAGGGACGCTTGGGAGCCTCGCCCACCCTTCCTAATATCCTATTATTTCCCTGATTGGCTTAAGCACTGCTGTTTACAACCATTAGCTTCCTCTTAAGCTACCCTTAGCTAATTGGTCTCCAAGGCATGGGCAGAAGCAACACTTGTGACCTAGAGATGGATTCTTTTGGCAAAGCTAAGAAACACACACCTGAATTGGGGCTCAAGCTAAGGGATTTAAGCAATAGTGCATACCCACCATCCTATAATAAGTCCCGTTCAGAACATCCAGAAGCCTTTATGACTGAATCCATCTTGAAGAACTGATTCTATGTGAACTTTGTTTCCGTAATCCAGCCTTCTGTTGTTGTTTTGTGCCCTTCGGTTGGAATTGACTCATAGCTGACCCTCCAAAAGGTTTTCAGAAGCAGTAAATCACATGTGAGAAGATTACCAAAGATGGGCCTTTGTGTTGACATCTCAACTCTTTATCCATGAGGGCACTTCTCCCTGCTTCTTCCCAGAAAATTGCTGATACATAAAATTCCACTAAGAACATGGAACTCTGGTAACATTATCTTGAGCACAACCCAAAGGCTGGGCATCTCTGGCAGGCAAATCCACCAGTGACTCCACAGGAGAAAGATGGGCAGTCTCCTCCTGTTGTGATTCCTAGCCTTGGAAACCTGAAGGAGAGTCACTCGTAACGCCTCAGAACTGACTCTATGGCTGTGAGGGAGCTCGTTAAGAAAAGAATGAAATCCTGGTGTTCTCCCTTTGGAGGGAGCAGAGTGCTGTGTAGCCAAATTGTCTTCCTTCAACCCGCTCCTCCTCTCCCTCACTTCTTCACAAGTCTGTTATTTCTCTTATAAATTCTGTCTACCGGAGGAGCAGCCACATTTCTTCATCTTTAATTAGGTTTGACAAGTGCCCTCACAATCTGGGAAGCGTGTAACAGTGGGATTGCACTTCCTGACCCCTTGTGGTTGGGTCGATCTATGAAACTATTACTAGTACAGGGGAGAAGTGGCACAGGTCACTTCTGAGCAGGGCCTGTAAACTGGAACATTTAAATCACCTTTGCAAGACTCTCAAAGGCTCTCTCTTTTCCTGAGCAGGTGGCTCTCCACCATGTAGTTAGCAGGGGCTTGGGCAGTGGGGCGGCCCCACCACCCTTCACTTGATGTGTCCATATCTGAGGAGACATTTTCCCTCTGGTCACTATTTTCTCGGAAAGCAGGAAGATAGAAGAATATTGGAATGTAGGCCAGCAGTTTATCTTTAAGAAGTTAGCCTGGGTGTATTTTCTTCACATCTCTTGGCTTAAACTCTTCACGTAGCTACACTTAGCTGTGCAGAAAACTGGGAAGCATAGTTTCTAATGAGACAGTCATGTGCTCAGCTTAAATTCAGCAAGTTTTATTATGAATATGAAAAGAGGAAGCTAAAGAAAGGTTTGCAGATGAATAGCATAATTCTTGGCTGGGAATTCAGGGATGGGAAGAGAGGGTGAAGGGAATAAAAATTCATAGATAATATTACTACTCACAGCCGTCTGGTTGGGTCTGCCTCGTAGGAAGCCTCCCTCTGGTTTCCAAGGCTGTAAATTGCAGTGGGAATTGATTTCCCATCTTTCTCCTCCAGCTGAGGCACTGGTGGATTCAAACCTCCAGACATGCCCAACTTCTGGATTAACAGTGTAACATGCTACAGCTTACACCGTAAGAGCTCCCAAAGATAACAGACACTTGAAGGAAAAGGCAGTAAATAAGAGGACGATCTGACATCATGGGCTATAGAATTAAAGTTATAAAACAAAATGTGTCTGAATGACTGGATGAAAACCCAATATGCTTTGCTGACTTCCATATGAATGATAATTAAAAATTTCGATGAATAAGCAAAATTAAAAAGGAAGAATAGATACTGAGAACAAGTATTTCTCTTTGACTTATTACTGTCTCTGAGCAAATGCTGTCTCCTCCTATCCAGTCCTGGCTGCTCTCAGCTCTTCCCCAGCCAGCAGTCCCTGTGGACCTTCTCATGCTCACGCCATCCACCTGACAGGTCTGATGACCTAGTGACCCTCCACTTATCAGGGCTTCCTTTTTCTCACCAGTGAAAGAAGAGCTTTAAGTCCTTCAATCACTAAGGCTTTTTTCCAGCATTTCCTGGCTGTGGTTATAGGCAAGTTATTTAACCTCTCTGAGTTTGTTTCCTCTTACAGAAAATGGAGCTAAAAAGAATTCTTATCTCATAGGGTTATTATAAAATGTTATATGTGACACATAAATAATTAGTGAAGAAATACTCCCTAATTCATTCCACAAAGCAAATATAATAACCCTGATAGACAACCAGAGGTTCCATGACATCTATAAACCAATATCTATGTAAATACAGATGTATAAATCTTCAAAAAAATACTAACAAACAAAATACAAAGCATATTAAATGGCTTGTACATCATGACCTAGTAGGTTTTATTCTAGGAAAGCAGAGATGGTTTGACCTTAGAAAATCAATCAACATAACATACCACATCAATAAAACAAAGAACCTCATGATTATTTCTATGGAAGCAGGAAAGGCATTTGATAAAGTTCTGTTCCCTTTCTGGATAAAAATCCTAAAGAATAATGAATGTGCCATGAACTTCCAGAAGAATCTGTGAACAAATCTGTGTTGGAAGAGGTAGAGCCAGAATGCTCTAGAATAATCAAAGATGACAAAACTTTGTCCCATGTGTTTCAGACATGTTATTAAGAGTCCATAGAGAAGGGGCATCATACCTGGTAGATTAGAAGGCTAGCAAAAAGGAGGGCAAACCTCGAAAAGATTAACTGATACAGTGGCTGCCCCGATTGACTTATACATTGTGTGAATGGTACAGGACCAGGTAGTGGTTAGCTCTATTGTCTGTAGGACCACTAGGAGTCGGCCTGGTTTGGACAGCGCCTAACAACAAGAGGATTGTTTATGTGGAGACTATTGGTTTACTATACATTATTTTGTTGTGTATAGTCTCAATAACAATGAATAAACACAAAAGAAAATAATGTATGCTACAAACAATACTATGATTGCCATGTGTAGGTTCTTTAGAAAGATATGATGAGCTTGCTTATAACAAGGCCTAACAGAGTCAATAAAGATTTGGCACAAATTCTTATAATTCTCCTTTCTCTAAGAGACCTCACTAGTCAGTCAAGACAGTCTCCTCACTGAGCCAGAATAAAACCCACATCCATTGCTGTCTAGTTGATTCTACTCTGAGGAATCTGTGCATACCCCTGGGCTCCTTTCCCCCACTCTTCTTTGTATTGTTATTTTCTTACTTGTGCCCTCGAGACAATGAGACAGTACTATAATGAGTCTCTCCTCAATATTGTCCAGTGCCCAGCATACTGTGAGCTTTCACAAAGGGATTTTGAGATTCTCATGCTGGCTGGTGCCGAAGCTGTTTAGGGAGAGGAGTTGGGCTATGAGACTGCCTCAAGGCCAAGATCTCTGCTCTGGAGGCTGCTGTGGGAGCCCTAGGCAGAGGCCTCCTGGATAGATTTCTCCACAGGGCTAGAGGGACACATTTGAGTGAAGCAACTGGAGTGGTACATATGAGGATGGAGGGAGGGAGATAATCCAGGGCACTGCCCTCCCCAGGTCCATAGAGTGCCTGCCCGCACCTCAGGTTCCCAGGCTCCAAGGTACCTTCTAACCCAGCAATACTGAACCTGGGAGAGCTCAGGCAGCTGCCTTCTGCTCTCCTAAACTGATGTGTCACCGTGGTGATAGATTGAAGAAGGGGGTGGGGAGTTGCCACCTGCCTGGTTAGAGCTGCAGAGAGGTGCTCACTGCTGGTGCTCTGGGCAGACTGGGGGGCAGGGCAGTGACCACAGCTGTCCTCAGGGAACCCTGCTCACTGCACAGCATGCTGACTGGCACGATGGAGGCCTGGCGGCATAAGACCAGATTCCAAGCGTCCTGGCTCATGGCCAGTCTTCTGACTTTGGGTTTGTAAAGCATGGTTACCAGACATGAGTTAGATGAGGAAGCTGTGTGTGAGGTGAGGAGTCGGAAAGATCTGTATGGGTCACATATCTACCCCTTCACCTTTCACAAGCCTGAAATGTCAGAATTAGAATGAAGCCAGGAGGGTCATCTTGCTAAGAACACCTCTGGGCAGTGCTACGTGATCTATCTTTGCATCCATTATCTAGATATGATTCAGGAAGTTTACCTTACTTTCCAAAGGTCATAGAGCTTCAAAATGCAAACTGTCCTTGTTGAAGAAGATACAGGGAAAGAGATGGTGTCACCCACTACAGATAGAATTTTTGATTGGCACAACTCTTTGGCAAACTGTTTGACAATATTTAGTGTAAATCTTGGAATCTCTGGATGATGGAAATCATCAACATGGTTGGCTGCTAACTGAAAGGTTAATGATTGAAGTCAATCATTGGTACCTCAGGAGGGCAAATGCCTGGACATCTACTTCCAAAATATTATGGATTAAAATTCCTATGGTCCACAGTTCTACCCTGGCACGTACTGGGGTGCATCAGTCTGAAATGACCATACAAGTCTTAAAAATGCTAATACCCTTTAATTCACAACTCTTACTTTTTCCAGGCTATCTCTGATTTGCTGGGTGTTTGTTAATTTCCTGTGGCTGCAATAACATATTACCACAATTTCTCAAAACTCAAACTCATTGCTATTGAGATGGAGCCTACTCACAGCTGACCTTCCACTGGGTTTCTGAGGCTTTAAATCACAGTGGAGGGGTTGTCCTCTCTCTTGCAAAGCCATGGGTGGATTCAAACCACCAGAGTGGCATGGCATAACATCCTAAAGACTAGGCCACCAGAGCTCACTTCCACAAAGTTAGTGACTTAAAACATCAGAAATGTTCACAGTTCAGAGCCACATCTGCCTTCTACAGGCCCTAGGGGAAATCCATGCCTCTCTGTCAGCTTTCTAGCATGATGATTGGCACGCCTTGGAGTTCTCTGGCTTGTGGCTGCATCACTCAACTATCTTCTTTCCATCTTCATGTCACCTTCTCTATGTGTCAGTGTTTAAATATCTCTCTGCCTCACCCTTTTTTTTTTATTGTAAAAATGGAAGGATAACTAGTAAAACATATATGGGGATCCAAGGGGGTAAGGGACAGAGAAGCAGAAGGGAGAGGATGCATAGGAATGAAATCACAGGGTTGCACAATTTGGTGGGTGGAGGGAATGTGTAAAGTAAATGAGAAAGATCTGGCAGGGACCAGAAGTCAGGACGATGGTGGAAATATGGACAAAAGTGATAATTTTTTTTTTCTACAAAGAGATTGCATTTTTTATTTGTGGGTTTCCCCTTTGGTAATGGGCACACAGACTCTCTGGCTGCTTCATGCTGAACAGGGGTGTTGAAATGAAGAGGAAGGAGAGCCCACTTTAACACTTTACTGGTGGTCTTGAGCTGAAGCTGCATACTTTCTTGTTCAGTTAGAAGATAGTCTCTTTGCAATTTTTTGAGAAAGCGCCACACCGCCTTCCACAATGGTTGCACCATCTTACATTCCCACCAACAGTGAATAAGAGTCCCAGTTTCTCCACATCCTCGCCAGCATTTGTTGCTTGCTGTTCTGTTAAATTTTTCTTTTCTTACTGGGGTGAGATGATATCTCATAGTTGTTTTGATTTGCAACTCTCTTAGAGCTAGGGACTTTGAACATTTCTTCATGTGCTTGTTGACCATCTGAATGTCTTCTTCGGTGAAGTGTCTGTTCATATCCTCTGCCCATTTCTCAACTGGATTCTTTACCTTTATCTTATTGTGGTGTTCAAGTATTTTATAAATCCCGGATATAAGTCCCTTATCTGACATCTCATTACCAAATACTTTTCCCCAGTCTGTGGCTTCCCTTTTTACTCTATTGGAGAAGTTTTTGGATATGCATAGGGATTTGAGTCTTAGAAGGCCCCATTCATCTATTTTATCTTCTCCCGGTTGTAGATTTTTCAGGATACTTCTCAAAAAATTGCAAATAGAGATACCATTTGACCCAGCAATGCCATTACTGGGAATATACCCCAAAGAGACCTTGTCTGCCATCCAAGCAGATATATGCACACCCGTGTTTATCGCAGCTTTGTTTACAATAGCAAAGAGTTGGAAACAACCTAAGGGCCCATCAACCAATGAATGGATAGAGAAGCTGTGGTACATCCACACAATGGAATACTATGCTGCATT
>NW_006400012.1:3210868-3213090 GCF_000299155.1 Elephantulus edwardii
AAAAAAAAAAGAAGATACTCTCATGATGATTTCTGCCCTCTAGACTGCAAGGTGTTTGCATGCGTGAGTCCAGTGGGAGTAGCTGGCTGAACATTGAGGCTCCATCCACCTTTGCTTCCTTAGCAGGCAGTTATATCCCTTTTTGTCTCTGGAATGGTACTTAGGGTTCAGGTTCTAGAGCAAGACTCAGTGTTCAAGTTATCTACCTGAAAGGGAGCAAACCTAGAGAGAATAAACTTGTGAGTTACAAAGAAAAGGGCTTTGGAGGTGTTATTTACAGGTGTTCTGGAGGAGGAGATGAAGGAAAGTGGCTTAGATAAAGTTCTCCGTACACACCACGCAGCTCCCCCCACGAGCTGGGCAACTCCTCTCAGGGGCCAGGCGGCTCTCCCTGGGAGCCTGTCAGCTCTCTGCTACCAGGCGGCTCTCCCCAGGGGCCAGGGGGCTCCCGCCCCCCAGGGCTCTCCCGAGGTCCAGATCTTGTGCCTTACCTGGAACCATGGCCAGGGACAGCACTTCCAAGTCCAGTGCCACCACCATTGCCCCCTCCTCTCCACCAAGTGGTCTAATTGTAACTCAAAGTAGGTATTATCACTTTCCCCTTCCACAAATGGAAAAGGAGCTTCTAGAGCAGTGAACAGACTTCCTCAAGGTTGAAAAAATAATAAAAGCAATAGGATAAGGACTCAAACCAAGGCTGTCTGAAGGCCAGTTGTGAACTCTTAAATTGGCAAGCTCTTCCTCTGCAAACATAATCTTGCTGAAGAGGATTTTTATAATGACTAGAAGAGTATATTCAGGTGTCATGCCAATGCAGGGCTTCTGCCCACCACCAATCTGCCTCATGCTAATAAAGCTTCAGGTGACAGTGTTTCATTTTACTTGAATAATCCGAACTAAATTTTTAAAATCTTAGTTTAATCTCATCTTTTGCCATATAAAGTCATATTGACTTTCTTCTCATATAGAATAGTAACAACACACTCTGAAGGGCATGGAGTGAGTGAATACAGTGCTGTGAATGACTTAGTATGATTCTTTTAACCGCAGCCTTTGTAACTCCCACCAACTGATTGGGTGAAACAGTACATGAAACAACAGCCTCTTGGTTTAGGTTTAAATGAGCACAATTATGTGTTCTGGGACCTAGGTTAAGAGGCCCATTGGGTGAATGGAACAAGGGAGCACGACATGATTTAAAATTAAGAAAAATGTGTGTGTATCAGGGTTGTTAACCTGTTGGAAAGTTGGCTATGAGTTTCCAATCAACAGCAACAAGTGACTGAGTGAGAAGGGGATTGAATATCTTGCTAATAGTACAAATACAGTGTATAGCACCCTCGTGAAGTGGAATCATGAAAAAAAAAAGTGTCTGGAACTCTTCTGAGGGGATTGGTCCATTTTGTCACTCCTATAGGATTTAAAGAGAGCCTATTCAAAGTAGAGGAGAAACCTTACAACCATCAAAAAGACATCCTAGAAGTGGAGTGTGCACATTTAAGATCCTTCAATGAAAAACTCCTTGACCCAAGAAATAGAGGTCTGTCACACTTTGAGGAAATGTTAAGAGAAAAAGTGGCAGCAGGGACAGGAGATGGCACAAAGGACTTCTGGGACAGTCGATGAGAAAGTTGAGTGGCTTCAGGTAGGAGGTTTACTGGTACTGGTAGAGCAGGGTGCCTCTGAGCACTCAATGAAGCTAGCTAAGTTTGTTGACCCCTGGAGCTAGAGCTGAGTGCTTTCAGGCTGAGTCTTACTGGCAGAGTAGGGTCCTTCTGGGCACTTACTAACAGAGCTCTAAGAGCTTTGTAACACTTGCTCAAGCAAGGCAGAGAGACCTAGTAAGTAGTCTCAGAGCTGAGAGGTCAAGGGCCAGACGGAGAGATGTGTCTGTAGGCAGGTATGTGTGGGAAGAGGCTGTCTTAACTGTATCTTGAGTCATTTCTGATCCTAAATAAGTTTCCCTATTAAATCTCATAACCATGAACTCCGTCTGAGTTTATATGTGGCTATGAGTTCTATGTGGCTATTTAAATTAATTTCGAACCTCACACAAAAAAAGCAGAGAATGTCATGGCTGTAACAACTGACCTCCATCTCACAGGAATCAGCCTTACATTGTTGATCTGGAGTCTCCATCTTTCACGTAAAGTTAGAGGAGGTCAGACAATGGTCCTGCCATACCACTTTTTTTTCCTCTTTAATTGTGAAACTCTGATAGG
>NW_006400012.1:3213690-3219493 GCF_000299155.1 Elephantulus edwardii
GAAAAAATATTTAATAATGACATGTCAGATGAGGGACTTATATCTAGAATTTATAAAATACTCGAGCACCACAACAAGATAAAAGTAAATAACCCAATTGAAAAATGGGCACAGGATATGAACAGACCCTTCACCAAATAAGACATTCAGATGGCCAACAAATACATGAAGTAATGCTCAAAATCCCTAGCTCTTAGAAAGATGCAAATCAAAACAACTATGAGATATCATCTCACCCCAATAAGAATAGAAAAATTTAGCAGAGCAGCAAACAACAAATGCTGCTGAGGTTGTGGAGAAACTGGAACCCTTATTAACTGTTGGTGTGTGTGTAAAATGGTGGAACCACTATGGAAGGCTGTACGGTGCTTTCTAAAAAAGTTGCAAATAGAAATACCATTTGACCCAGCAATTCCTCTTCTGGGAATATACCCTAAAGAGACCATAACTGCCATCAAGGCAGATATATGCACACCCATGCTTATTGCAGCTTTTTTAATAGCAAGGAGTTGAAAACAACCTAAGTGCCCATCAACAAATGAATGGATAGAGAATCTGTGGTATATACACACAATGGAATACTATGCTGCATTGAAAAACAAGAAACTCATGCAATATTATTAAAAATAGGTGACTCTGGAGGACATTATGCTGGGTGAAATATCTCAGTCACAAAAGGACAAATGTTACATAATGCCACTGTTGTAGAATGGCACTGACATCAACATTGGGGTGAGACTGAGAAAAATTGGATAAGTTATGTATACTACATTGAAACAGATGACAGGGAGAACAGTTTAAAAGAGATATATGGTTGGTTATTATGGCTATGATGGGAGTTCAGAGTGAAGGTTGCATAGTGGAGTGTACTTGGGGGCGGAGGGAGTATTGCATACCAATGAAGGAATTTTTCTTTTACTTTTCAGAAAGAGGAGCGAACTGGGGTGGGGGGCAGTGGGCAGGGAGAAAAATGCAACAATGAATAAATGGAAATCCCAAATCTCTGTAAATGTTCATTAAAATTAATAAAAGAAAAAATTATTTTAATGAACATTTACAGAGACTTTGCATTTCCATTCATCCATAGTTGCACACTTTCCTCCATGCCCACCCTGCTCCCCCAGTTCACTTCTCTCTTTGAAAAACAAAAAAAGGAAATTCTTTCATCGTTATACAATTCCCCCCCCCCAAGTCCACTCCACTATGCAGCTTTCATTCTGAACTCTTGTTATGACAATAATACCTAATTATATATTCCTCCTAAACAGTTGTCTCCCTCACATCTGTTTCGGTGCAGTATACATTATTTAACCCTGCTTTATCACAGTGGCATTATGTAGTATTTGTCCTTTTGTGACTGAGATATTTCACTCAGCATAATGTCCTCCGGGGTCACCCATTTTGTATAATAGTTCATGAGTTCCTTGTTTTTCAATGCAGTGTAGTACTTCATTGTGTGAATATATCACAGCTTCTCTAGCCATTCATTTGTTGATGGGCACTTGGGTTGTTTCCAACTAGCTGCTCTTGTGAACAAAGCTGTAATAAACATGGGTGAGCCTTCCATATCACTTTTACAATGTTTGTTTGGAAAGGGTGTTTTTTCTGTCTCCCACAGTGGGGGAATGAAAGGCATCCTCCCTTTGCAGAGGCTGAGTGTATTGTTGTTGGTTCAAATGCAGGGGAGACTACTGGACACAGTCAATGCTCAGATCTCTCCCAGCTATGTGCTCTTGACCTCCATTTATTCATATGTAGGATGAACTATGGCGTCTTGGTGGTAAGCAGAGCTTGGCTACTGTATGAAAGATTGGTGGTTTGAATCCACTGAAGACCTGCCAATCTGCTGCTATAAAGAATACAGGTCGGAAGACCCTACCAGGCAGTTCTACTCTGTCATAAAGAGCTGTATAAACTCTGTCACAACAATAACAATATAGGATTACATATGAAATGATTGTGAAGACTAAAGAAAAGAATGTAAAATATGTGGAACAGAATACGTATATAGTAAATTTAATATCTGCATTCCCTTTATCAGTAATAGAATTGTGGTTTTTTATATATGTTATCTTTCTTCTTTGGCGAATATTGTTTTTCTGTTTTTTACTCATTTTTCTATGTAGGTCTTTTACCCACTAATCCTCTAATGATTATTTATCTGTTAATGATATTAATTCAGGTTGTTGTTGAGTACCACTGAGTTTGAACTGACTCATAGTTGAACCTACAGTGGATTTTCAGGGGCAGTAAATCATATGGGAGTAGATTACCCATCTTTCTCCCACAGAGGAGCTGGCGGATTTGAACCATATACTTTTGCATTAATAAAAGACCATATACTGATTCTATACAGACATTAGAATCACCTGAGAGCTTTCAAAAAGGAAATCAGAATCTCTGCAGGTAGGTTTTAGGCATCAGACTTTTTTAAACACCTCAGGTTATTCTCTTCTTATATGTCTGGCGTTAAGATCCAGCGGTCTCTTTTAACACTGGCTTGCTTTAATTTGAGGTTCAGAAGTTTACAAGTCATTCCAAATAACCTCTTTAATATCCTCAGTGTTGAATAAGTTCAGATACTCGCATTTTCTTCTGGTTTCCTCCAATGGCTTCATTTCATCTTGGCAAATTACTGAATGTTTTTGGTGTCAGTTTCCCCAAAATGAGGGTGTAACATTAAATTAAGGTGCCCTGGTAGCACATGAATGCAATTGTTTGTTAACGAAAACATTAGCAGTTCAAACTCACCAGTTACTTCTAGAAGGATACAATCTGCTTCCTTAGAAACCCTCGGTAGCAGTTGCAGTTTCTTCTACAGCACTGCTTTGGTCAGAACTGACTCATTGACAGTGAGTTTGGTTTTGAGGGGGCTATGTATGTCACACTTTCCCAAAATCTTTTAAGATAGATTATGGAAAAGAGGTTTCCTCGTCAAGTAAGTTTGGTAAGTGCACATTAACGTTTTAAAAAATCCGAGAACTTGTAAAAAGAGGTTACCTAGTCATTTCACTCCTGGCATGTACTTCACAAAATTAAAATCATATCGCTACCAAAAACCCTTGTACACGGGGTCTCCCTGCAACATTACTCATAATCGTCAAAATCTGGAAATAATCCAGACCTCTACCAGCTGATGAATGAATAAGTAAAATATGGTACATCCACATACTAGAATATTATTTAGCAATAAAGAGAAATTAAGTGTTAATTCTTGCTACTCCATGGAGGAAACTTGAAAGCATTATATTCTAAGTGAAGAAAAAAAAAAATCAACCCCAAAACCCCACATGTTGTTTGTGGTTGCAACAGACCACATCTTGCATGATTTCATTTATAGAAAATGTTCAAAATAGGCAAATCCACAGACAGAAAATAGAATAGTGGTTGCGTGAATGGGGGTGGATGGAGAGGGCAGGAATGGGGATGACTGAAGACTGAGATTTGATTTCTTTTGGGGATGATGAAAATGTTCTAAAATTACGCTGCACTGGTGGTTGCATAACTCTGTGACTACTAAGAATCACTAAATTGTACTCTCTGAAAGGGTAATTTTTATGGTATGTGAATTTATCTCATATGACTAACTGTGGAGTTTTGGTGTTTGGGTGTGTGTGGGTTTTTTGTTTGGTTTTTTCTTTCTTTCTCTTTTTTAATTTATTATTAATTTCCATGAAAATTTACAGAGACTTTGGGTTTCCATTCATTCATTGTTGCACTTTTCTCCCCTCCCAACCCTCCCCCATTTATTTGTTTGTTTGTTTATGTATGTATGCATTTATTTATTTAAAAGAAACACTAGACTTTAGAGGGGCTGAGTACTTTCCGACTCTGACCCTAGCTAACTCTGTGAGCCTGAGCAAGTGAATGCAGCATCTTTAAGGCTTAATTGCCTCATCTGTAAAATGTGGCCGTCGCACCACTTGGCATTGATCCACTGAAGGGACACTTGCAGCAGCAGCATCTCTGTTCCTTGCAGCCTCTCTGGGAGGAGGGTAAAGCAAGTGAAAAGAGGGTGGCACGTGGCTCCATTCACCTGGTGCATCTGGATGTGAACTCATGTCTATCAGGGTGGGCACTTTGAATGCAGCGTGGGCCACTGGGTTGTGTGAGGTTTGCTGCAAGAATGCTCCTGAAAGTGCTCTGAAAAGTGGAAGCTGCTGCATAAGGAACCGTCTTAGTCGGTGATGAAGGGAAGAGGAGTGACTTGGGAACTAACCCCACCCCTACTCCTGAGGCTGGAGCGGCTCTTTTGCCCCAGTCTGTGGCCTGGGACCTCACTGAGCTTTTGCTTCATGTTGTTAAAATGGTAAATGGAAAAAGCAAACCCGGTGCCAGCAAGTCGGTTTCAACTCATTACAGCCTTATGTGCCAATGAAACTCCTCCTGAGGGTTTTATCGGTTGTAGTCTTCATGGAAGGAGAACACCAGACCTTTCTTCTGTAGGACTGCTGGGTGGCTCTGAACCACTAACCCTTGAATTAGTAGCTGTGGAATTTTGTTACCCAGGGCCCTTGACCAAGGTAAAGTTAGTCCTTATTTAATAGGAGCTGTTGAGAGGGGGATATTAAATAGCAACCCATTCAGCTGTGGGTCAGTTCTGACTCGATGGTATACAACCACCACCACCCCCATGGACGGAGTGCTTCGAGGGGATCTGCATTTAACTAGGCTCAGGACAACAGTGCCTAATTCAATGCTGACAGCAATCCCGTGTACTAGATGCAATCACCCACCTTTATGGAGAAGCAAACGGAGGCTCATAATCTTGCTGTTTTATAACCTGAATCTTTTCCATTTAATTTTATGTTCACTACTTAACGGCTTTGGAATAGATTTTTAAAGGTTATAAAATGCTCTTTCATGTGCATGGATCTGCTTTAACAGTTTTACAGAGAATGCTGCGATGGGCAAACACACACGTAATACTTTGTGCACCTCTCTGCTGGTTTCCTGGAGGTAGATTCCTGGAAGTGGATCATCTAGGTTAAAGGTTATGAACTCGTTTCCTATTCTTGATATGTCCTGCCAATGGCTCTCCAGAAAGGAAAGACTGAGACATCTGCAATCCTGTGAGCCGAGCCAGGGAGGCCAGAGGAAGCGGGGCAGGAACAGGCTCCACCTCGTACTTTGTCTCATCACTGGAGATGAAACTTCCTCAATGCCACACTTATTAAAATGTATGATAATCAGTAATTTCCAAAGGAGTTTTGGTACCACAGAGCTTAAAGCATTCAACTGCTAACTACAAGGTTGGTGCTTGGACCCTCCCAGCTGCTGTGGGAGAAAGAGGTAAAGGTCAGATTTTATAAAAGATTTATGACTTCAGAAACCCTACTCTGTTGTTTCCTGCTCTGTTAATTCTCACACGCAGAAGCCACTCGATGGCTGGGGGTTTGATTCCGTAATCTGCATAGTCAACTCTGTGAGTTTGTGTGAACCTCTTTGGAAATCCCCAAGGCACACCCCCACTGGGTCCTCATGAGAAAACTAGACAATAAATCAAGAGGAAGTTATTAGTCCTGACAGTCTCATGCCAGCAACGTTGCTGAGATCTAAAGTGTCATCTGCTGCATGGAAGTATCAGTCCTATTAATTATGCACAGAACTCTGACTCTGTCATCATCAAGCCAGCCAATAATAACAATAATAACAACTAACATCTATTATTTCTTTTCTTTATGTCAAGATGTAATTCATATCGTAGGCTGTAGTCTTCAATCTTCTTCAGCAAGGGTTCCAGTCCTCTTTTTCAGCAAGCAAGGCCGTGTCATCTGCATAACTAGGTTATTGATTAGGCTTC
>NW_006400012.1:3220358-3244715 GCF_000299155.1 Elephantulus edwardii
AGCAAACTGAAGCTGTGAACAATCTCAATCTCTTCGCCATCCGTCCTGATGCTATCAATTGGTCCAGAGGTGAGAATCTTGCATAGTAAAAAAAAATAAAAATAAACACACAAGTAAACATCTTCTTGATATTTTCTGCTTCAGCCGAGATCTATCTGACATCAGCAATAATATTACTCATTCTCAGACACTGTTGAATCCAGCTTAAATGTCACAGGGGGACTAATATGCAACATCAAGATAAATGGGTATAAGTTTGAAGTTGTCAGTGTTTTCATTTTACTTGGTCCATAATCAACACTCATGGAAGTAGCCGTCAAGAAATCAAATGACATATTGGTTTGGGGAAATATGTTGCCAAGACTTCTTTTATGGTGCTAAAGAGCAAGGATGTTAATTTAAAGATTAATATGTTCCTGATACAAGTCATGGTATTTTAAACTGTTTCATATGTATGTGAAAATGAAACAATGGTTAAGGAAGACTGAAAAAGTGATGCCTTTGGATTGTGGTGTTGGTAAAGTCTCTCGAAAGTGCAACTAGGGTACTTCTTAGAGGCAGGAGGTAAGACTTCATCTCACATACTTGGAGTGTGTTATTAGCAACGGCCAGTTCTTTGAAGGTTCTTTCCATCATGTTTGGAAAAGTAGAGGGTCAGAAAAGGAGAAAACTTTCAATGAAATGGATTGACACAGCAACTGTACCAATGGGCTTAAGCTTGGTGGAGATTGTGAGAATGGTAAAGGACCAGACAAGGTTTAGAGCTGTTGTCTGCAAAGTTGCTGTGATTCAGAGTCCACTTGAAGACACCTAATCACAGCAATTATCTATTGTTACTCAACAAAACATTTGTATTATTTCACTTAATCTTCGTAACGAACTTATGAGGTAGACTTTTTTCTTATTCTCATTTTCTATATGGGAAAACTTGGAAACTTGGTCAAGGTCACACAAGGAAAGTAAATGATAATTAAGCATTTTATTACAGTTGGTTTGACTCTCCATGCTACATGTACCCGCCATAGCATACACACACAAATAGGCAACAGGTTATCTTTTTCAACCAGTCTTGAGCTGACAGGAGAGCAAAGAGGCCTTAGAACCAGCGACAGGAGCCAGTGAGTGAGAGCGGTGCTCAGCAGAAGCTTTGACAGTGCTTGAGAGGCACATGAGGTGCTGGTGTCCATCAGATGAGACGAGGCATGAAAACAGATGGAAAGTTGTTTACACCCACTGTCCTTTGTGGTCAGTAAAGGATGACATTTTCTTGTTTGCTGTGCTGTAACTGAGAAGCCTTGTGGTCACCAAGATCCTCCTGCAGCCATTCCATTCTTCCCCTCAGCAGGGTTGATGAGTAGTCCACCCCACACATGTCCACATGTACCCATGTACATCAGTTGAGTTTATTCCCTGGTGTGGACAGCAAGATGCAGTCCTAAAACACAAGGAGGAACCAGTCTGCAAGCCCCCAGTGGTGTTGGGTACATTCTTAGAGAGAAGATGTAGAGAGGAAGTACCAGATGGGTGAAGATATTAAGTCAAAGAAAATATCAGAGGCTTCTTTTTTTTATTATTATTAATCTCTCTATACTATAAGTTCCAGGACACCTGGGTTCCTGCTGTTCTGTTCACTGCTGTGGTCCCAGGGCCTAACACCATGATGTGTGGTAGGAGGTTGACAACGTTGGATGAACAAAGAATAACAGGTATTGTAAGCTTCCCAATAGATGAATAAAGCATTCACATTTTTTTTTGAGCTAGGAAAACTTATGATGTTTTTGAAGGAATTGTGGCCTCTAAAAACTTCAACACCTATTTGTATTCTTGTTAGAAAATGGAATCTTTGAAGATGTTACCAGATAAGTTAACATGAAGTCATAGGTGCAAATAAAAACCAAACCAAAAATAAAAACCAAACAAAAATTCATTGCTAGGTAGTCAGAACTGACTTATAGCTGACCTATAAGCTGAGCAAGTATTCAAAAGCTATAGATCAAACGGATGGAGACTGAACAATCTTTTTTAGAGTTGATAGATTCAAGCTTTTCACCTTTGGTTTGGCTGTGTCACTCCCTAGGCCTTCAGAGCTCCTGGAATAGGTGGGTCCTAATCCACTGTGAAACCAGTCTGCTTTTTCAAGGCAAGAATTTTGAAGCTCCTTCTTACATACTTTGGCATATTGCAAGAAGAACTGCTCTTTGGAGAAGGACGTCATGCTTGGAAGGATAGAGGGTCATCTCAGGAGAGGGAGACCCTGGATGAGATGGATTGACACAGTGACTGTGGCAGTAGTCTCAGGTGTGTCAGAGACGGTGAGATTGGCTCAGGATGGGGCAAGATTCAGAGCCATTGTTCATAGAGTCACTATGGGTCATAGTTGACTTGATGACACATAGCAATAATAACAATCTATTCTAAGTAATGTCCTTATGAAAGAGGCAGAGACACAGAGAGATAGACATGTTGAGGGAAGATCACCATGTGCCCTGGCAGCCACAAGCAAAAGAATGAATCTACTAGAGACCACGAGAGACCAGGATCCTCTCCTAGAGCCGTGAGAGACTGCAGAGCCCTGTCTATACCTCATACTCAAACCTCTGGCCTCCAAAACTGTGGAACAATAAAGTTCTTTCATTTTAAATCAGCTTGTTTGTGGTACTTTGTTATGGACTAGGAAATAATTACAGATGAATAAAATGAATCCCAAAGGGAAAAAAGAACACAACTATGATAGAGGATAAAGTGAGTTCTGGGATAACAGACCTCCTGGAGGAGATTGGCCTACACTGCTTCAAGGATGCAGAAAGACTGTGGAAAGCCAGGAGAAGGACATACTGGGCAAACAAAGGAGTGAGGGCAGGTATAAGTTGTGGGCAGAGGGAGGTTGGAATGGGGACGGAGGTCTATTTGGGAATCCCCACCAGGCTGGGGTAGATCTGATGGTCGCACACCTATGAGCTCATCCTTCCTGTCTGACCCAAGTGCCCTGCCATTGCCCAGAGCTTGAGGCTGGGGGACTTCCCTTTGTCAGCACAGGAGGGCACTTTGTGGAGACTTGTGGTTTTCTGCCCATGCACCAATAACACTTGCTTTCCTCTCCAGATGAGGTCTTTTGGAGAGCAGTTAGTGGAAATGTGATGTCAAGAACGGTTTTGAGTGGGGCTTCAGGAAGACACTATCTCCCTGGGACTACCTCATGGGAAAGAAGGTGGGTTTTCCTTTCCTGACTTCATGCTGGTAGGTCCCCAGTGAGTCTGGGGTAGGAGTAGGACCAGCAAGGAAGTGTTTGGAATGGAGATTACTTTGACAGAAAAGGCCTGAGGGCCACTGGACAAAATCTACATGTTCCCACTTTTAAGAAGGAGAGAGCCAATTGAAATGCTGACCCTTGAAGGAGCCCAAACACCACTGGGAGGGATGCTAGGCTGCCCTAACTCCTTGTTTGACCACCAACTTTCAGAAACAGGATGGGGTGCCCTTACACTGAAGACCTGGAGGACCGAGGAGTTGGAGTAGTGTCTGGGTAGAATGGGCCTGCCAGCCCAAGTTGAAAGTAATAGTTTCAAGTCCCACCTCTGTGACACAGGGACTGAAGGCACTTAGGCAAGTCACTCAATTCTCTGAAAGTATGGAGCTACATCTAATAAACCAATACTTTGGCTGTTTCTAATCATACAAGGTTGATATGGGGGTAAAAAAGAAGTTAAATACCTGTCTGAATGTAGAGTTCTGCCCTCAGCCCCTTACCTGCTCTTGAGCAATTGATTTGTGAGGGGACAATGTCTCTGCCCCTGTGAGACTGGCCCAGGAAGCCAGGCTGAAAACACAACTGCAGAACAATGGAAGGACAAAGGGCACAGGCTGCTTGTCATCTGTCTGCTTTTCCTTTCAGGAGACAGCATGTGTGACTCAGACTCTAGCTCTCATGCGTGGTGAAGTTTGGCCTTTTCAGGCCTTCTCAGTCTGGTTCACCTCAGAGGTCCATCTCCGGGATCAGCAATCCTGATCCCAGGCCTTCCTTGGGATTGCCAAAAATTCCATTAGACCAAGGTATCAAACTTGAGCGTATAACAGAATCAAGTCTTGGTAAGCACAGCTTGCTGGGCTCTGTGCTTGGTTTCTGATTCAGAACATTTGAGGTGGGTTCCAGAGATCTGTATAACAGCTTCCTAGGTGATAGGTGCCTCTCATACCTGATGCCGCCAGCCTGGGGCCCAGAGTACTGTGACTGCTGTCACTGCGGCAGAGTCCTGCCCCATGGGCCTCTCACCTCCACTGCTCCATCCTCTAAGAACTACCTGCTCTTCTCAGTCCTTCTGTGAGGACAGGTCTCAAACCTGGACCATGCTTTCAGGAGTTCCCTGCCTGATGGAGAGAAGGAAGCCATCCTTTCTCTTCTCCCTGCTTAGACTTTTGCTTGAAGATCCTGGTGGTCTTTCAGTTAAGAGCTCAGTTAATAATTGAAAGGCCAGTGGTTCAAATCCATCCAGAGGTTCTGTGGGAGAAAAGATCTAGTTATTTGCTATCACAAAGATTATATTCTGGAAATCCTGTGGGGCATTTTTATGCTGTCCTGCAGAGTTAGAATAGAAGGCATTCCCACCACCACCATCAACCACCTACCCACCACTTTTGCTCAGTCAGCTCAACACTCTGCAGAGCCTCCCCCAGGACAGGACCCCATGTTTCCACTCCTCACTCAGTTCCTCTTCCACAGGGGCCTCCCTCTTGTGTCTGTGACACCCAGGTCTTCCTGCAGTTTCTCCATCTGTCCCCTCCTCACCGCTGTGTTGCTGTCTTGGTGACCAGAGCCCATTTATCTTGCTTGGCTCTGTTTAACCAGATCACTTGATCCCGAACTGTCCTCAAACTTCAGTGAAAGAGACAGTCATTCACAGGCAGGAGCAGGTGGACGGGGTGGAAGGCTCAGGAATGTGTTGGTCCTACTGGGAAAACTTGACGTGCAGCTGCGAAGTACGTATGAAGCAATTACTTAACAAAACGAAAAGCAATAAAGGAGCTCAATAAATATTTGTTCAATAAAGGAACACAAAAGTCTCTTTCCATGATGCACACTCAATAAAACCTGTTATGAAAAGAACGCTTTGACGCTGTGTGAGCCCTATAGACATGCATGGAAAGTCCTTGAACTTTTGAGCCAAAGTGGGGGAGAGGGAGCCTCCTTGCTAGGAAAAGTCTTTGTCACTTTAAATCCAGGGCAGATAGTGTTCCAGGTGAACAGGCATGACATATCCTAAAAAAGGGTCTTAAAGAGAATAAATTTGGGAAACACTGAGGATAGCAAATACAAAATGTGTGTGATTTAGGGAGGGGAGTTCTAGTGTCTACTTCGGGAGCCGAGCTGCGTACCCAGAGGCCACACCACCATTCTGGTCACTCAAATTCACCAGTGACTCTGAGGAAGAAATATGGGTAGTCTCCTCCCTTGCAATTTGTGGTCTCAGAAACTCAATTTAGGGTCAGCTATGAGTCAGTTCCAATTGAAGGCTGTGAGATTGTGTGGTGGTTGGCTGGTGATGACACTCTTCTGAACTTGTAGTGGGAAAGGCCTGCCACTGGACATATCTGATTCTTAGCCGATGTCTCTAAATCCATCTGCCCTGGCACTCTGTCTACTGGATTCTGTCTCTATCAATCAGGGAGTCACTGCTGGGGAAACATAGAAACAATTTTTCTTTTCTCACTGAACTCCCCATGGCTTCAACACTTATGTTCAGGAAGCGTAAGTTTTCCTTTCCTTCTCTTCCACTAGCAAAGCCTTACAGAGATGCTGTCCCCGAGATCCCACAGAGATGCCGTGGAGAGTGTGAGTGATCTGGTGATCTCAGCTGACTAACCAGTTGCTAACCCTGGGCTTCTGTAGGTGGTAAACCCTGCAGGACTAGGCAGCTGGAAGTGGGGCCATGGTCACCCCACCCAGGAACTTCTGAGCTGATTCTCTGGCTCTAAAGGTAATATGGCAAGCAGATGGAAAAGAGTTTGGAGAGGTTTTCCCACTGCCCCTAGATCATTCTTTGGGCACAGGACAGGCTGTGGCCTAATCCACAGAAGATGAAGTCAAGAGTGCAGAGGGTGGGCTCACTAACGGGAGGAAACCGAATATTTTCAAAGAAGTCGATGATACCCAAGCCTTCTCTTCACAGAGAAACCACTGTTCCAATATCTTAGCAGTCATTTAGCTTTGCCCCTATTTGGAGGACCTATGACCAAAGTCTGACATACTTTGGGTATGTTGCTAGGAGGGACCAGTCCTTGGAAAAGGACAGCAAGTTTGGAAGGGTGGAGGGACAGTGCAAGAGAGAAGACCCCAGATGAGATGGACTGACTCAGTGACAGATAACCAGGGTAGATATGTCAGAGACCATGAAATTGGCTCAAGATAGAGCAGAGTTTAGAGCTATTGTACTTATAGGGTCACAATGAGTCTCAGGTGACTTAATGGCACATAACAACAACAACGGCATGACCCCCAGGGACTCCCAGAGACTTAATCAAGAGAACAGCACTGTGCATGGGCCCCATGTGTCGAGGAGCCTGTGACAGGAAAGGGAAGCTGTGCTTCTGGTCTTGCCAGCTCAGGCTCCTCTTCTAGAGAGGTGATTTCTGAGGAGTTCTCAGAACAGGAGCTTTCTGGGACACTGGTCGCCCTGGGGCCGGGCAGGCAGATGGTACACCAGCCCTTTTATGGTCAAAGGAAAGGGTGTGTGAAATCCTCTCTCAAGCCCAGCATGGCTGAGACAGCAAGAGGAAGAGATTAAGACCAAGCCCAAAGGCCTCTTCCCTTGTTAGGGGGTGTCCATGGACCTCACTTTAGCTCTTCACAGAGTGCAGAAGAGTGGAAGACTCTAGACTTGGCCTTATTTTGACTCTTAGGAGTGACGGGTTCTCTTTGACACTGGGGCAAGGGATGTTCTAATGGCTCTGGAGAAAAGTATGTATAAGGGGAAGGGTGAAGAGATCATGAGAGGAGAGGAAAGTGAAACTAGGATTCCCAAAAATGCTCTAGATACAGCACATGATGGCTCCAGAGTCCAGCTGGCCTAGTCAGTAGTCAGACACTGAGCCTTTCTCTGGCCTAGAATAGGCCACTTCCAAGTGGTCAGAGGACCCATGGCTTCCAGATCCTCATGTCCTAGGCCACACCCTGTGAACACAGTGTGACCACAGATTATATCCATATATCACAGAACCTCCCACCCCTTGATACCATCAGGGGTCTGTGCCACATTCTATAAGCAACTTATTCTCACATCTGCCTCCTCAGTCTTATCCTTTTCTATCCCCATAACCTTAACCAATCCCTGTTTCATCACCACCTTTCCACACCCTACTCCATCCCCAGCTTGGCTCTCATCTTTGGAGCTTTGGCAGACAGCTTTCAAGCACCCAGAAGTGAATAGGACATTGATGAAAGCTTGGTGCAGGAGGGAGCGAAGGGAACGGTTTCCTCCCACATTCACTGGCCTGGAGTCACCGTCTAGAAGACACAATCACACATGGAACCATGCATTTCTCCATGGGACCATGCTGGCCACCAAGGCCATTTGTGTCATAATAACCACAGGTCCTGATGCCTCAGAGGCTCACCTCTGGAAGACCTTGTGTCATTTTGGGTCTCCTTTCAGTTGCTGGTGGCCCTCACTGTTAGTCTGTTCAGCCTTCCTGACAGATAGTCAGTGGTGAAATAAATGCCTATAAACTCTGGAGCTCATCAGAGGGTTTGGTCTAGAAAGAAACTCTGGAGTCATACTCAGTCAGGCCATGCATCTCTTCTTGGACTCTCTTCACAATTAACCTGGTGTACAGATACTGTCCTGACATGAGAAGAATTCCTAAAACTTCTAGTTCTTTCTGATCTGAGATCTCTAGATTCTTTCAAAGTCACTCAAGGTCAAATTGTTTTGCGTGAAAAGGCGGGATCCAACAAGCTGAAACATCTCATTTCTCCTGCTAGGAAAACTGAGACTGCATCTAGCTCCTCCCTTCTTCCTTCTAGGAGAGGCTATGCCCTATAAGGCATGATTGGCAAAGCATTGGAATGGGGGAAAGCAGCTGTAGAAAGAACCTGGAATTGTGACTCAGCTATGCCTCTGGGTAAGCCAGGTAAGTCTTGAACACTCAATTTTCCAGAGTTCAGGTCTGCCTCTCTGAATCACAGCATCAATGAGAACCCCTGTCCTACCCACTTCGGATTACTGCAGGGCCCAGGGAGGCCTCACCCAAAGTGTCTTTGCTGTTGTCATCAGGAAAGGCCAGCCTAGAGCGAATGAGACCCTCTAGTTACAGAGTTCTTTTTAGAGATGCATCTCTACACTATGGGAGGCTTTTATATGGTAAAATCTGAGAGCTGAGGGCTTTAAGAGATCATAAACTCTTAGTTCAGCCTCAGATCCTCCCGGGAATATTGAAAACAAGACAGGAAAGTACCTTGGCAAACCTCCCTCTCTAGGATTGCACACCTCACACTTGTGCCCAGCTTACTGGGATTTGCCTGAAGCTTCCGCTCTCCACCCCTAAAGGAAAGTACCCAGGTCCTGCAGATTCCATCCGCTCAGGGTGACAGCAGGTGGGCACATGTTTTCAATGAGGCCCTCTGGGCCCCAAGGTGTATGGAAGGAATTTGGAGACAGCTAACTTCCAACACTGAGGCACTCAGAGAGGAAACTTCTTGGGAATGTGAACCTGAGCTCCGGATATGCTGCACAAAAGACTCAAAAATGTTTCTCCCTGTTGTCCTCAGTTGTTATCACTGTAGGTGCCATTGAGCCAGCTATGACAGCAGGTGGTAGGTCATACTGGCCAGTCCTGTATTATCTTCTTTCTCAACTGCCTCTGTTCCTGGGCCCATTGCTGCAGCATCCATGGCGTGCCTCTTGAGGATATGCGGGCAGGCCAGACCCCTCACTTTGACCCCCTCTTGGTCGGGCTCATTGTCCTCTCTGGGCCCAGACTCCTCACATACCCAGTTCCTTAGCTCCTTTCTACTCTTTCAGTTCAAGTGCATTTTCCAGCACTACAAGAGTGTTTCTAGAAGCTTTTGCCTCTTTAGGGAATAGTCTTCCCACTCCTCTTGAGCTTGCTGTTTCCAGCTCTATCTTCAGATCACTCGACCAGGTCAAATCCCCGTTTTGCGAGTGCCACATCCTTGTTCTTTGGAGGATTGACCATTGTTGCCATTTTGCTATGTTGTGCTCCAATGGGCTGTTTCCTTGGCAAGGCTGCAGAACTTTGCGGTGACCTGCTCCTGTTACTCCATTGTGTGCCCAGCGCTTGGTAAAGATGAAACCCAGTAAGCACTGTTGGATGGCTGAATAGATAAGTGGAGTGGATGGATAGAAGAATAGACAAATTATTTCAGTTTACATGTTTGCCAGCTCCAGTGCTGAAGTGATTGTCTCCTCAATCGTCTCCAAGCCAAATGGTCATTTACAGGATTCAGGAAAACTTACCTTGGCCAACTCAACCCCCTCGCCTTGTGGAGCATGGCCAGGGGTGTGGAAAGTGATATTATTATTCCTGTCATCTGTGAGCTGGTTTACCCTCCCACACACCATTCAGGCCCTGCTTAGGTAATTCTAGCCTCTCAAAGGTACACAGCCTATTTATACAACTGATCAGTGAAATCTAAAGTGCCCTTGCTGGACCTGCTCAAGTCTGGAGTTTGCCATCTCCTCATTGTGTGACCTTGGGTGAGTCACTGAATGTTTCCCAGGCTTAGTTCTGTCATCTGTGAAGGGAGAGGAGCCCCTCTTTATCCCAATAATCTTAACAGCTGCTACAAAAATGGGATGTGATTTTGTAGATACATTTGTGAATATTATCTGTGATCATTTCAAATCACTGACATACTGTGTAGATACAAGTGGCTGTGATCACAGGGTTGAGGTGAATTATGGCTGTGGAGACTTATTTAACTTATTTAACTCCAATTAAAAGTGAAATTCCTCAGATGGTCTGCTGGAGAAGGAGGGGAAATCTCCTCCTGTACCAGTGAGATCTGATTTGACAGTGCATCATCATCATCTTAAAAGTGAAATTCTGCTGACTCTTCTTGCTTTGTGCTCTCTTCTGGTCTCTGGCCCTGCTTTCATTCCCAGGTTCCACCCCAGGGTGTTGACCCTGGCCCTGGCCAGCACGGCCTCTGGCTTCTGTTCAGAAGAGCCCTTTGGCAGCCACTGTAGCCCTGCCACCTGCCTCTTCTCAGCCCCTCTCAGGGAATCCTTCCTCGCAGAGTTCCTGTCCTCCGTTTGCCTCTGATGTGACAATGACTTTAGGATTTGGAAGAGTCATTTGGAATTTCAGTTTTGTCACACTCCCCATGGATAGACTCATTTCTCTGTGAAGATCATTTCCTTGTCTGTAAAATGGGGATCCCAATGCTCCTGCCAGCTTGTTGCGAAGACAAAGCAGTGACGTATGGCAAAGCATCAGTTTGATGCCAGAAACATGACATTCCTTCAAGAAATATGGGTTTGTCTCATCTTTAAAAATCTGACTTTTTTTCCCCCATCTTCACCTTCCAGAGTCTCCAAGATTTCACCACCTAAACCTCAGGTATTTATAGGCTCTGCCATGTAACTTCATTTAATCTCCTCTGTGTTGCTCAGCTGTCTTCTGCTCCCCTTCCTGGCCTCTGAAAATGGGAGATGCTGACAGGCTTAGGGTCACCAAGCACAGGTCTCAGCCACAGGGAGGGAGAGCCTGGCATATGACCAGCGTCCCCTTGCCACCTCGCAAGACTAGCCAATAAGCAGGTCTCAAGTATAAGGAACATTCACCCCACTATCTCCTTCTCCTCACCCATCACCCAGAAATGCATGTGCCTCGAAGACATCATAATCACAGCCCAAACCCACAATGAACTTTCTGGGATCCTCTTCTCAAGTCTAGAAAAGACCCACAGCCCAGAGGCACAGGCAGCTTCAAATCCACTCAATGTGGAGGTTACACCATGTGATTTCACCCAGGGTATATCTGGTACCTCCTTGATGTCAGGCTCTGTGGGAGGCCCTGTGGATGAGTGAAGTGAGTAAAACATAAATGTTGCCTTCATGAGCTTCCAGCATGGCTGGAGGGACAGGCATAAGCACCACCTACAACAGTGGGCTCAAACCTGCAGGAGCTATAAGGTTGATGCCCACTGGGCCCACCACAGCCACCCTGCCTACACTGGCCTCAGTTATTATCTGGGCTTCCAGCCTTGGTGCTGCCACTGTCCTCTCCACAACTGTCTGATTAGCTTGCAATGCCTCAAAAAATCCTCCTCTGGACACACTCCCCCATGTTTCAAAGGTCTAAAATAACTTGTTTGTTGGGAGGCTGATTGAGTTTGTTGCTTCTCCTAGATTGCCATCAAGTTTGTTCTCACCCAGAGTGAACCATGCGTGACAGAACAAAATTCTGACTGGTGCTATGACATTCGCACAATCTCTGATGTCTGTGCTTTAGTCACTGTGTCAATCCATCTCATTAAAGGTCTTCCTCTTCACTGACCTTCCCTCCACTTTACTGAGCACGATGTCCTTCGGTGAGGACTGGCCTCTCCCAGTAACTTATCCAAAGTACTTGAAATACCCCACTTCTTCACCTCTAAGAAGTAATCTGAATGTACTTCTTTCAAGACAAATATGTTTCTTTTCCCCCAGTATGTTCAAAGTTCTTTGTTAACACCATGATTGAAATATTTCAATTGTTTGTCAGTCTCCTTGTTCATCTTTCATAACTCATATGAGGTGATTAAAAATACAATGACTTAGAGCAAGAGCACTTCAAAGTGACATCTTTGCTTTGATAGCACATTTCCTCAACTCAATGTGTTGCTTAATTTCTTGACTGCTGCTTCCAGAATAGGTGTTGATTGTGGATCTAAGTAATATGAGATCCCTGACAAACTTAAGCCTTTTCTTAATTTATTACAATGTTGTGTTTGTTTCCTTTAAGTTGAAGTATGGTCTTTGATCTTCATTGGTAAGTAAGAATTTCAAGTTCTCTTCACTTTCAGAAAGCAGCACTGTGTTAACTGCCTATTAAAGGTTGCTAAATAGTCTTTCCCCTGTCCTGCTACCATGTTCCTTTCATATAATCCAGTTTCTTGGGTTATCTGCTCAGCATGCAGATTGAGTAAATATGGTGAAAGGATGCCAACCTAATGCATTCCTTTTCTCATTTTAAACCAGGTAATAATATCCCTTTACTTTGTTTTCACTACCATTTCTTAGTCTGTGTCTGGGTTCTACATCAGAACATAATTAAACACTTAGAATTCCTTTTCTTTGCAATGTTATTAATAATTTTTTATGATCCATACAGCCAAATGCCACTTAAACTAAGGCAGACTAAGAAGAGTTTACAAATCTATTTTTTTAAAAAAATCTAAAATAATTTCCAGCAAAAACCTTATGGATAGCAGTGGAACATTGTTTTGAAATAGAGCTGAAAGATGAACCTCTCAGATTGGAAGGCACTCAAAATATGACTCAAATGCAAAATAAACGAACTCACTGCAGTTAAATGTATTCCCAGAGTAACCCTTCAGTGGGTTCCTGAGGCTGCAAATCTTAATGAGAATAGACTGCCCATCTCCCTTACAAGGAGCCACTGGTAGATCCAAGCCTTTTGGTTTGCAATACAACTCACTGAAGATTATGCCACCAGAGGTCCTTAAAATTTTTCTAGTAAATGTATACTTTCTTTTACAAGGATCAGTGTGAATCTGTTTATTATGAGATAGATGTTAAAGATGTCTCAATGGCCCAACTTTTCCAAACTATTTGTACCACACTGACATCTCGAACCTATATTCTAACCTATATTCTCCCTCCAGTCTTTGGGCTCCATAATTCACTGCAGGGTGTCACAGAATTCACAAAGCATCAAGCAAGTGGCTTATGGCAGAAAGCGTGTGGGGGTCAGGGCAGCAGAAAATGCCCTGGCAGACGTGAGACAGCTGACACTGTCGTGCAGGAGGGTCCTGACCGGGTCAGCCTTGGCTGGTGGAGTTTTCTTTGGAGATGAAGTTTCTCTGCCAGGGAGAGCCCTGGCTTGTGTCACCTCCGGTTGTCCTTCCACCTATCGTTCCAGAGGGTAGCAGGGTAGGGGTTATGCCAGGCCTGGTTTCTCTCCCAGGGCCTCTCCTCAGTGCCCCCAGCCTGCAAGTGCTAGTCTCTCAAGCTCTGACCAACAGCTGCTTTTCCACTGTTCGTGCTACTGGCACCTCACATCTCCACTGTTCCTTCCGTGAGGCCTTTACCACAGCAGGGATGCTGAGAGTGACTTCTGAGTCCCTTAGTGGCTTCCTGCTGACTCAGCTGTCCCTAGAGCTGTATGTCTTGATAGCCCTGCAAGAAGTTGTATGTTATTTGGGACCTTGATGTTTGTCTTGATGTCCATCTA
The DNA here is from genome assembly GCF_000299155.1 of Elephantulus edwardii. Classification (NCBI taxonomy): domain Eukaryota; kingdom Metazoa; phylum Chordata; class Mammalia; order Macroscelidea; family Macroscelididae; genus Elephantulus; species Elephantulus edwardii. Next base: position 3,233,772 of record NW_006400012.1, read on the forward strand.
AGATATCCGGCTTCTAAGCAGACAGGGCTGGGGGTTAGACTTGCCCTGTTGGGAGGGCATGAAGGATTAATGAAAAGATAACATTTCCTCCCATTTGATAGTATTTTCCCCCATTTCAGCAAACTTTATTAAAGTCCTTATCCACTGCCAAATCCTCTAATAGGAGTCGGGTAAGACATACTTCCTACCCTGAGCCAACAGTACAACACAGAGAGATGCCAGTTCAGAAAGCAAAGGGTGTGATGGATCATGGGTAGGATCATTCAGGGAAGATCTACCAGAGGAGGTGAGATGCAAGCTCAGTTTTGAAGGATGGATAGAAGTTCGTTCATAGTATGTAGTCAGGAATGTTGGCTTCACATTCCAGGGAGAACAAGCAGTCTCTACAGGGCCTGGGAGTCCTGAAGGTAACGTGATCATTGAAAAAGTGCTTGCTCCTGGAAGCGAAACATTCATCTTGTAGAACAACCATAGGCAGCAATAACTTTGCAGCCTCAAACTATGCCTGTTTTTCATTCCCTGCAGTTCCTCGGCTTACCACCTTTCTCCTAAGTCCTTCTCTTTTCTGGGCCTCTGAGTTTGCTCCTTCTGTGGATGTATGGAATGAGTACTAGTGCAACAATAGTTAAATGCTAGGTGGCTAGCCAAAAATAGTCAGCTGTTTGAACCCACCAACTATTTCGTGAAAGATGTAGCAGTCTTCTGTAAAGACTAAATCCCATAGAGCAATTCTACTCGGTCCAATAGGGATGCTACAAGTAGGACTAGGGCTCTTTGGCAATGAATGTGGGTGCAAGGCAATAGACAACTCCCCCAGATACACCACAGGTTCTGCAACTGGGATGAGGTTCTAGCAGATGACACTGAGATAGAAGTGGGATGGGATCCTGGGAGCCTGGGGTGCAGGACCCCAGCTGTGAGGACACACATGGAGGGGAAGGCAAGTTCCCTCCCTGTTTATGGATAGGTAGGTGGAAGCCTCAGAAAAGGCTTTACCTCAGATGCTCCAGGAGGGTGATGATGACAGGTGAGAGATGAAGGCATCTACTAGGCATGCCTGATCCAGAGGGAGCAGACAGAGACTCAGGACATATTCTGAGAGACTGGTGCTAGATGGCGAGGCTAGGACTGTTGCTAGAAGTTCTTTCAGGGTGTAGTTAGCTAAACACCTGAGTGAGTCTGGAATAGATGTGTATGTGTGTGTGCGTGTGCGTGTGCGCACGCACGCGCGCTCAATTATCTCATGGGTGTATGTTTCACAAGGAGAAGTGCATAAGAGGGGAATCACCTCCACCACTACCCCAGTACTCCCCCCTAAAGGGGAACATCTGACAGTAGGGACACGGTCCACCTGCCATCCTTGGTGGGTGAGAATGGCTCATGAACCACATCCATGATGTATGCCTACTTATCTTCCTCCCCATACTCCCCCCATTCTCTTTCTCAAGGTCCCCATCCTTTTTCCTGGCTGAGGGTTGTTCAGGAGGCCTCCCGTGCTGGCTCTTGAGATGATAATCTGAAGATCTTTCCATGGTTAATCAACAGTGACCATGTGCCATATTTTTATGAAACAATTATGGTGACCTTTCGGTAAGGGGTGGAGCATTGGTGATGTTGAGCTGCCGACCCAAAAGTCACACATCTCTAGCAGTTAGAAGCCACCAGTGACTCTGTAGGACAAAGATGAGCAATCTCCTCCTGTTAAAATTGACGGGCATAAAAGATCACTGTGAGTTGCAGCTGGCTCAACGGCACTGAGTTTGAGCTTTTTGGGTCTGGGTAAGGGATCATGCTTTTGGTGATTTTCTTTAAAAGATTACTCAAGCTTTTGGCAGATAGGATAAAGTTTCACATTCATTGTTGTTGTTGTTAGTAGCCATTGAGCCAAACCCCATTCATGGTGGTCCAGGTATGACAGAGAAATGCTGCCTGGCCCTGCACCGTCGCTGTCATCTGTCATGGATCTGACTGCTGTGGTCCGTAGAGTGCTGACTGGCTGACTTTCAGAAGTAGAACACCAGACTTTCTTTAGTCTGTCTCCGTGTGGAGGCCTCAATAAACCCTTTGCAGCATCATAGCAACATGCAAGCCTCCACTGAAATATGGTGGCTGCGTATGAGGCACGTGGATTGGGACAGAAACCAGGTCACTCGGATGAAGGGATAAAACTCTACCAGTGAACCACCACTACCCCATTCACATGCAGAACTGAAACCAAGACCGCTGCCACTGAGGCAATCCGTCCTAACTCACTCATTCCCCAAACCCCAAACTTGTTATCAAGCTGATTCCAACCGATGGTGACCCTCTAGAACAGAGCAGAACTGTCCCAAATAGTTTTCCTTTAAGGAGAAGACTTTTCTATCCTTCTCCCATGGAGTGACTGGTGAGCTCAAACTTCTAACCTTTCAGTTATCAGCCAAATGGTAACCAACTGTTCCACAAGGGCTCCTTATTAATGTCTAATATTAATGTGGACCTTTCTGAGTGCCAGACATTGTGCTCTATGCTTTGAAAACATTGCCTCATTGAATCCTCATAAGAGTTCTATGTGGTAGATATTGTCATCGCCCCCATTCTATGGATAAGAAGCCAAGACACAGGGACATTAAGCCACATACTCAAGGTCATACACATAAGCAGTGGAGTAACTCTGAGCTCTGCTCCCCACTACTGCACAAAACAGGCTCTATCTTGAAGGCAGAGGAACTGAAGTCTTGGCTACACCTTCTACCAACCCTGGCCCTCACTCCCTTTCCTATTTCCATTTTCCCCTTCTGCCCTCTCTCTACTTGGCATTTCCACCCCAGCAGTTTGGTGATGGGCTGGGCCTGGCCAGTGTTGGGTGAGTGACTGAGATGACCAGGCTGTTCCAAGCTAAGCCTTCGCGATTCTCCTCTCTCCCTCCCCCAGCCAAGCATCAGTGGGGCCTGGGCGTCTGCACACTGGGTTGGTCCTCCTGGAGCTAAGTAGCCACCCTGGGCTGAGTCACAGAGGATTTCCTTGGGATTAATGATCCCCTGAGTACCAGGCTACCTGGTTGTGGTTGAGACTGTCGGCTCTTCTAGCCAGGCATTAATCCTAGTGAAATAGTTGGTATTTCCAGTCATTCCAGCTGGAATTAACCTTACATCAAGTCCAAAAAACACAGCCAGGAGAATGTGAGCAAATTTGCCAAAGAAACCAGGCATTTGGCCTGCTCAGATGCTGGTCTCACTGCTTAGGAACTGCAGGTCATTCATGCCCTGTGCTCGCCAACACAGGAGGGGACGAGGGCAGGACCCCCGCTGTACTCCTAGGCGTCCTCCCCACCCTGCCTCACCTCTTGAGACACAGCCTGGAATCTACCACTTAATCAGATAACAAGCATCCCAGCCTAAGATCTAGTTCTGGCCCAGCGTCCGATGACGACAGTTGGTGGCAGAGAAGCAGCACGGCTTAGTGGTTAGGATCATGAGCCCCGGAACCCAGGCTTAACCCCAAAGCCACAACCTACTCCCTAAGCACTCACCAATGGCCTCTGTGTGCTTCAACTTCCTTCTGTGCAAATTTCGAATGAGGCAAGGACCCTCACTGGGACATTGTGAGTGTAAATGGCTAATCCACGTAAAGGGCCTGGGAACTGTCTGTCCTAGAGGAAACATCATGTGGGTCTTGGCTGTTCTCTGGCCTTCAGTTTTCTCATCTACAAGATGACGGCTGGGTGTGAGACTTGCCCACCCTGGACGCCCTTCATCCTGATGTGCTCTGCTTGAGGGTGTAGCTGGAGGTACACAGCCCTGCCCTCAGGAAGACCCTTCCCTCCAGTGGATGAACGGGCTAGACAGGCAGCACTGCCTGCTGAATGACCACACCCCACCCCGTGTGTGTGTGTGTGTGTGTGTGTGTGTGAGAGAGAGAGAGAGAGAGAGATGGAAACAAGGCATGTATGAATCCATATGAGTGTGTGGATGTGTGTGTGCATGAATACATGAGTGTTTGTGAGTGAGAGTATGTGACGGCAGTATGTGTGACTTTGCGAGTATGTTAAAAGTGTGTGTTGGGGTGTGTGTGTGTTGTGTGAGAATGAGTGTATGAGTATGTTTGAATACATAGGAGTTTGTGTCTAAGTATGTACATAAATGTGTGAGTGCGTATGAGAGAGTATGTGACGGCAGTATGCGTGTGTATGAGTGTGTGGGTATTTATGACTGTGAGTGTGTGTGTGGTGTGGTGTAATGTGTGTGGGGAGTGGACACTGGGCACAGAGAACCATCCCACACAGGTCTTCTGTCAGGGTGCTGGTGGGAACATGCCCCGCCTCCTCATCTCAATTTGGAATCTTGGGATAATGAATTTGGGTGGGCAGTGGAACTAACTCAAACCCAAAACTGAGAGACGAAGAAGATGGGAGTGCGAAGTGAAGACAGGAGCTATAACGTTTTGGCCAAAGACATTCAATAGCGTTTGGGACAATTTGAAGAAAAGACAGAATGGATGGTTAGTTAGAGGACAAAAGGCTCTTTTCTGAGCTCTGGGTCTATAACGTCTCCGATTTACAGGCAAGGAAACTAAAGTTGTTAGTGATGGAGGCAGGGTTCCAGATCTTGTCTGTTCACCAGGCCCAGGCTTACCACTACTTGCACTGCTTCTTGAGGGCAGCAAGGCAGGGTGGGGCTGAGGATGTCAGGAGACCCTCACTCTGCACAGCTTGTTGCTTGGGAACAGATTGCCAGGCAATGGGAGATGTCTGAGGGGGTGACTGGCCAATATGTTGCCACTAACTGCTGTCTGCATCACTAAGAAGGCTTCTGCACTAGGACGGCCATGGGCTTGGCCAGGCTCTGAAGAGGGATGGATGACAGTGTTCCACGTCTGCAGTAGGAGAGGAATCGCTGAGAAAAAAAACAAACCAAAACCCAACCCAAACCCTGAACCTCTGGAAACCAAGAAAGTTATGGGTAGAAAAGGATACAGTGTATTTATACTCTAGTTCTGTTAAAGTTTGTCTGCATTTGGGGAAGTCACGTCATCTTTCTGAATCTCACCTGTTCACTTGCCAAATGGATCTACCTTCCTGCTGCCTGACAATACCCTGTGGGAAGAGGTCTGCAGTATGGTATACATAAGAGTACAGAGTTTGACACGCCAGGAATAGGTCCCAGCCTGTATTCTTGGCAGCTGCATGATCTGAGAAAATCCACTTAACCTCTCAGCCTTAGTTTGTTCTTATATGTCTCCAACCCACAGGGTTTGCTGTGAGGATTAATTCAAATAATGTCCATCAAACTCTCAAAATAGCACATAAAAGGGCCTTAAAATCTAGCCCACTGATACCAAGTCCATTCTATCCCATAGTAATCCTATAGTGGTTATCCCATAGCAACCCTATTGTTATAAGAACAGAACTGCCTTCCAGGATTTCAAGAACGTAAATCTTTCAAAGCAGATGGTTTTAACTTTATTCCATGAAGAAGCTGGTAAATTTGAGGTGCTGACCTTTCAGTTAGAAGTTGAGTGCTTAATTTCTGTGCCACCACGGTTCCTGCTATTGCTACTACTACTACTTTGCAATGTTGCAAGAACAAAATGAACCTGGAGAGAAGAGAAAACTAAATTGTAAAAAGATCTGCTAGAAGGGAGGTATATTGTGTTATTTTCAAGTATACACGTCTTCCTTCCCTGCAAGAGAAACATACATTCCCAAACAGTTGGCTTTGGATTTTGCCATGTGGCATGTATAGGCCCCAGGAATGCAAATGGGTGTGAGATGTACCAGGGCTCAGCAGAAACGATAAGCTGCACTGAGAGGGCATCCACCGTCATGGCTGCTTTTGCATCTCTTATGACAATAATCTGACCCAAATAGGATAATTCCTTCAGTGTGGGTCCTAGAACATGAAGGCATGGCATAGAGTCACAGGAGACACAGCTGCCCCAGAGCCACCAACATATATGCATGTAAAGGTAGTGTTTATTGTTATGAAATGCAGGGGCTGTGGGTTTGTTTGTGACCACAGCCAAACTGACACATACTGAAAAGTGTTAAGAGGAAAAAGGGTCTCCAAGCAGATACTCCATGATTTACTGGCACTAAAATCCAAGTGTTGGAAGCTGAAGTTAAGGAAGAGATTGGTGAATACAGAAAACACACACACACACACACACACACACACACACACACACACACACACACCCCAGAGAAGACACAAGGAGAGTCAGCACTCTACTTTATTTGGATAGGTAATTTTAACTCCTAGCAGGCCCCTGGAGCTAGCTGTCTTTTCCACAGGGTCTCCTCGCCCTCAACCCCTGCCCCAGATCTCCTGTCTCTTGCTCTTGGCCTTGGTTTCTAGGCCGTTCTTATTGAGAAAGGTCTCAAAATCCCTTGCATTGGCTTCAGTTTTGTTTGCTTTTACTTGTGCCATCCTGTTGTGGACAAGAAGAAGGAAGCACGCCAACATCAGCACCCGCCACAGACCAAGGGAAACATTTCCTGGTCCCAGCTGGATGTGGCTTTCTTCCCGTGGGTCTTTTTCAAGAGCCAGGTTTGTAAACTTGGGGAACAAATGGCTTCTTAGCACTCTATCTGGCCCAGAGGAGGTTTTCCTTAGAGAGGACCCAAGAGAGAGACACGGAGGAGTCTGCTGTGCCACCTGCGCCACCCCCCACCCCATCCTCTCAAATTACCACGCAGGTACTACCAGACCTACCCTCTTGCTTTTAAGAGAGGATGTACACAGATTCAAACTTACTGATTCTGGAAAGTTTTCTACTCAGAGTCTTTCCCATCCAGGAGGCAAATGAAACATCTGGGTTCCACAATTCCCCTTTTCCTTGCCAGCCACCCCACTCTCAGGATTCTCGGCATTTATTCCATGGTTTCTCCATTTTCTTTCCATACCATCTAGTTGAGCTTTGGCGGCTTTAATCTTCCCTCCCATCCAGGGAGCCTCTCACGGCCTCTCTCCCCTTGTGTCTGCTCCTGGCCCTGACGGGAATTTTCCTGTGGCTTTTGTTGGTCTCCAATCCTGTAATTTACCACCCAGTGCTTACAGACTTTTGTTGCTCTGAAGACTTTACTAGAAAATCTTCTGTCAGTATGGTCTTTCAGAGTAATTACCACAGAACACTGCTCTGAGCCCACCAGCACCCGTTCTAGAAGCTCATGCAGCTTGTTAGGTGCTGCCAGGGTGCAAGGACCAGAGGCACACTTGGGTAGCTTCACGTGATGCCGGCACGTTATGCAAAAACAGGAAGATGTTGGGAAGCTGCCTCCGCAGACGTGTGAAGAACTTCCACCTTGCTCTCCTTCACCTTTCAGCACACAGCAGCCTGCCAGTCCTCAGGAACACCCTCCTCTCTGGTCTTCCATCTGCTTTCTCTCTGCTGAAATTACCACTGCCAGCCCACCTTCCTGTCTTGTTTTCATCTGTTTGCTCATGGCACCTAGTGCTTTGCACCTTCTGTTCACCATGGTCTCCCATAGTGCCTCTCAGCCTCTACTCCACTCTGCAAGCTGGTGCCATGCCTGTAAGAGGATCTAACTGGGACAGTTACCCTCCTGGTGTCTCATTCTAGATGACAGAGTTCTTGTGCCAGGCCACCTCACAGATTCTGGTGTCCTCATGATCAATATGTAGATAACTCAACAAGTCCTGGCCAATGTTGTAGGGGCACATGACACAAAGCATGGCTCCAGGGGATGTACCTTCACAAGGTGTCTTCTTCCTATGCAATCTGGCTTCAGATCTGTTCTCTTCTTTTATAAGACATCACTCAGAAGGGATCAGGACTCGTCCTCCTCTGATCTGACCTTGTCAACATAGCTAATGACATCTCCAAAGAATAACTCTGTTTAAAACAAGGTCACAATCACAAATACAGGAATTAGGACTTCCCTGTATCTTTTACGGGGACAAAGGCAATCCATAACACCCTGCTAGCATTTTTTTTTCTCTTCCTGTGGCTCTGCAGACACAGAGAAAAATGAGACAGTGGTGTGATCAGACTCCAGGAACAGTTCAATCATAACTGTTGTATTTGTTAAATCAGATTGTGTCACTCCACTCCTTTGCTTAAAACCAGCCAGTGGTTTCCATTACGTACCAACAGCCACATCAAGCCTTTGTGTGGCTGGTGAATGCCTGCATCACCCGACCCCTGCTGACTTTTGCAATCTTCATTCAAGCTGCACTCCCCCTTGCCCACCCTACTTCAACCACCCAGGCATTTTGGTTCCTCTGAAACTAAGCTCTGTTGAAACCAGTTTACAAAATCTGTCTACTCAACTAATCTACAAGCTCCATACAAAAAAGGCCTGGGTTACCAGACCCCACAGTGCCTGAGGTGATTCTTGGCATGTGTGGAGGTCATTAGCTATTGGTTGGTGGGACCCTTTATGAATTGACATGATTAGAGGCGAGAAGTGATAAGGCATCAGTAGGTCACAGAGAGGAGATGGGGTGGCCAGACCGATATGGTCAGAAGACGCTGGTGGGAGCTCAGGCCAGAAGGAGGTCTGAGTTCAGAGGAGGTTTGCAATGGTAGATCTAACATCTGGCCCTAATCCTGTAACCTGCAGTAAGGGGCTGGAATGTCTTGGACATGATCAGGAGCACGATTCAGAGGCTGTTGGTAGCTACTGGAGAACAGTTCGTTGTGTATGAAATGTGTGTGTGTAAGCTGAGATACTGGTTGGGAGAGTTTGGAAGTACTGTAGGCCAGACCAGGAAGAGTGTGGACTAGGGTAGGGGTTGTGAGAATGACAAGTCAAAAGGCCTGGGGTGGAGGATCAGTAGAACTTGCTGTTGGTAAGAAGGAATCACGAGCAATGGTTACTACATGGAAGTCCAGTAAGACACATACTTGGGGTCTTAACGTTTCCCCATGAATTCCAAACCCTGGTCTCTAGAAGGGTGGGTGAAGTGCAAAACCCTGGATTCTGAGGTAGGGAACAGATTATCAGGAGCCCGGGTTAGTGGCCATCTCCATGATGCCTGTGTTTACCATCCAACAGACCAAGTTTGATTCCCACTTGTCACTTATTAGCTTGCCAAACTTGATTAGTTACTGAACATCTCTGTGCCTCTTATTTACCATGTGGGAACTTGATGGTCCTATCTCATAGGATGTTTGTAATGATTCCCCAAGTTAGTGAAGGTCCAATACTGTGCCAACTGAAAGTCAGTCCTCAGCTAAAGAGTAACAATTCTTTTGTAATCCATGCAATTAAGAAAACAATGATATGGGAATAATACAGACCTAGAGGAACTCATGATTCTAATTAAGGCACAGGAGCTCAAGTTGCAGTATCAGGAGTTCAAAGGAGGTGTAATCTGGGACTTTGGATCACTCTAGGGCCTGTGAAGTGAGAATGTCACTAAGCTTTTTGTAGACCAGTTTGCCTCTGAAGGTCTGGGGTAGAACAAGCCTGCTGGTGGTGAACTTGACTCAGCTCTAGGGAGCCGGAGGACAGAGATGATACAATGTTGTGTGGGGAGCTGCAGCCAGGACTTGTTATCTAACTCAGGTGTCCCTGCTTCGGGGTAACATTTCTGACACATTGTATCATGGAAAGCAGCCCTTTAAGCCATTGTCCACAGTGTGGCCTCACATTTGGCAGATGATTTTAGTCACCCAGGTGTTCCCTGCCTGCGGGCTGTGTGGTGGTTCAACCACAGTGACCCACAGGTCAGTTTTTTATCAGAGACATGTTTCAGGTTCTCCTGTAAGTGGGGCACCTCTGCAGAAAATCTCTGCTTCCTTCTGGTTTCTAGAAGGCAGAACTTTCTTTGCAAAGATCTCCAGATCCCATTATAATGGATCTTCATTATGCCAACATTTAGAAAGAACCAAGGTCAAGCCTGCACCCGACTGCTTACAAGCATCAATCTAACTTCTCCGAGTTTTAGAATGCTTCATCTTGAAAATGGGGATAATATTTGTCAGGTTTGGGTTTTTTGGGGGGAGAGGGGGATTACGTTTTTTGAAATTTGCAAGTTTGGTAAGTGTGAGCTATTTATTCAAAGTCGTTTTGAAAATTTTCGCCCATGGTATCACATTTAACCCATACAGTAGAGCTGTGATGTGGATGAGGCTGTTGTTATTATTATCCATATTTGAGAGAGAAAAGAGAGGTTTGGAGACATTACATACTGGCTTACTGGCACACACACTCAGCTCTTCCAGAAGTGTGTCCCTAGGCCAGGGTTTCCCCAAAAGTCCCTTAGTGGTCCAGAATGCATTTAGAAGGCCTGCAGTGGGCCCAGGAGATCATCGTGGTATAGTAGTTAAAGCATTTGGCTTAACTCAGACGATTCTGATGGAACAGTGCAAAAAGCACTTGGATGCTAACTGAAAGGGTTGAGTCTGAAAGGGTGGCAATCTGCCTTCCTTTTAGGGATTGTGATCTTGGAAACCCTTCACAGAGTCAGTTCCACTCGGTCCTATAAGACCACTGGGAGCTGGAATTCACTCTCTGGCAAGGGGTTTCTGTTCTTTGGTTTGGGAGTGGGCCCGGGAGTTAATCTTTTTAACAGGCACTCCAGGTGATTCTTACACAGTAGCAATCTGAGTAGCAAGTCTGAGGAGCTGGTTGGCAGAGGGGGAGAGGCTCTGCCTACAGCCTGTGGCTCCTGGTTGAAGCTGATAAACCAAGTTCTTCAAGAAAAGGGAAGAAAACAGGTTGTGCTGTGTAAACAATGGGAAGTTCTCGAAAAGGGGGTATGCTTCTCTCCAGCTCACAGCATAAAGCTCTAAGAAAGGAGATAGAAGGAAGGGATGTGCCCAGAGCTGCCCGGCAGGTGTCTGGAGAACACCGTACATCTTGACAAGAGCATTGCGCTTTGATAATGTGCCAACTTTGCTGCCACGAGGCCCAGGTTTGAGTTCTGACTGGGCTCACTAGCACTGTAGCTTTAAAAAGTCATGAAGTCTTGTCCCAGTTTTTGATTGCTTCCCCCC
>NW_006400012.1:3244815-3329971 GCF_000299155.1 Elephantulus edwardii
CCCCCCCGCTCCCATATGCAATAATAGATCTGAACTTCAGGACATAGACTTTTAATAAAACTTGTAGCACACAGTGACCACTTGATATTTGCCATCTTCTGTCATTAACTCTGGAGTCTTTGGGTGTTCAGACATTTAATAAGCTCAACTACTAGATAAAACATCAGAGACTTTGGTCCAGCCAGAGCTTGTCTTGGAAGGAAGCCCTGGTAATTTACTTCTCAAGAATCAGTCATTGAAAGCCCAGTGGAACACAGTTCTATGCAGACACACATGGCGTCACCATGAGTTAGCGTTGACTTGATGGCAATTTGTTGTTGTTGTTGTGTACCGTCAAGTTGCCAAGTCTCCCCCAGGCAATTAGAAGCTCTGAGGAGCAGCCTCGCTCTCCAGGTCACACACACATGCTGCAAGGCAGGGATGTGGCGGTGACAATGGCACATGTCTGTGTGCCTGCGTCCTCAGATGCCACAGAATCTCTTCTTCAGTCGACTGACCCTTGAGCCCATCTGACTCTGAGCAAGACCTTCCCCTCCTCACAGAGACCAGCCTCGTCATCAGTGTAAGTCTGGTGTCCTGCTTGATCCATACAATGATGATAACATTTTCAGTTATGCAGTCATGTGGGGTCAGTCCCTAATGTTGTGAATTTCCATTATCTATGCCCTACCAGCCCCTACTACTGCCCTGATCAACAAGAACAGGGAAGCAGCATCCCTACATCCAGGTTTGTGTGCTCAGAGTAAGATTTCATAAATACAGTAGCAGGAAACCTGTGCCCTAGAGACTAGACAGGAATAGGCATTTTTACCCTCTACTTCAGTATTCTAATTTGGTACAGATTAGGGCAAATGTGGTTACAAAGCCATCTCTGTACAGTCTTTAAACGCAGGCCTGTTATTATTTTAGACTCTTTTGTACAAAAACAATTCCTTTGGGAAACAGGCTATGACAGCTCACACGCTCTGATGGCACAACATTCCATTTCACTTTGGGAATGGCACCAGTTTGATGACAGGGATCTGGTGGCTTGTGAGGGATCCGCCCCAAATAGCTCAAATTGAAACCCATTCCGGGCTATAGTGATCCAATAGGTCAGAGCAGAACTGCCCCATAGGAATTCCACAGCTGTATATAAATCTTCGCAGAAGCTGACTACTTCATGTTTTTCCCAGGGAGCATTTGGTAGATTTGAACTTCTGACTTTTTGGCTATTAGTCCAATGCTTACTCCACAGCACCACCAGGGCTCCCACCCAAGATAAAGCAGTACCAAAAGAATCAATAAGCCATCATGGAAGAACGCTAGCCTAGTTAGATCTGTGTTGCACATAGATAAAGATAGGGAACTTTCACCCACTGCCCCTTTAGCTGATGGCCCAGCTCAGCTGTGAGGCTTTGGTGGAGTGAAGCTGTTTCTTGAGCATCAACGATTTAGTCTATATCCTCTAATCCCATTTTATGACCTGAGCACATCTGGCCCATGGACAGACAAATTAGAAGCCACCAGAGAGAAAGTGCATGCCCACCTAAGGCTGTTGGCACTGGTCTGCACCACTGGATTCTCTCTCTGGGAATTTTGGACCACAAAGGAACTATGGATTCATGGTGGGAGGAGAATCTAGAAAAGAGGGCAGTTTCATCTCATTTATTGTCAAGAAATCATTAACCTCAACTGAGAGGTCAATGAGCAGAGAGGTTCCCAGGGCTGCAAAACCACCTTTCAATCCCCACCCTAGGCCCTGATAGAGTGAGTTTTGCACATTCCTGCCCCAACCCCCAAATCTGGAGTTACTGTGAGCCTTCTGTCTTTTCAGTGTCCCAACAACTTGCAGAATCAGAAGTCTTCCTTGTCTGAAGTCTTCTGTGAGAGCTGGACAATTCAGAACCCAAGGTGGAGCTCCCTCAGACTCTGTTCCTCATTGCAGTGATAGCTGGTGGCCTTAGGTTCTAAGAAAGAGGAAGGAAAAGGGATATTCATGGACACTATGATGCAACAGATACATTCATGCGTCACATGGTTTATTTCATGTAATCCACACAGTCATTCTGAGAGACAGGGAAGGGATCTCTGTTTTATGGAGGAGGAAGCTGAGGCCCTGCAAAATGATGCAGGTGTTTCAGACGCTCTAGCTCGTCCATGCTCTTTGCCCTCTCAGCTGTGCTCTTGATGTGCAGGGTCTGTAAGGATCCAGCTCACCCTCAGCGTCTCAGCTGCAGCTTCTGCATTAAAGAAGCAAAACCAATCAAATCAACATAAACTAAAACAAACAAAACAAAACACCACAAGTGTCTGTCCTGAAGGCCCTGGAGACTATCTGACAGCCAGTTCTCGTGGCCTTGTTAAGGGTAGACAGGGCCTTACCCTGTGGACGAATGAGCACTCAAGAGGGAGTTTCCTAAGTTCCTTCTGCCACGGCACCACTCTTCAAGGGATGCTGGGGACCCTCTGGAACATCCCCTCCTTTCTGAGTAGAAAGGAATTGTACTGCTAACCCCAAAGCAAGAGGTTTAAATTCACTAGCTGCTCCAAGGAAGAAAAATGGGTATTCTCTTCCCATAGAATTTACAGATTCTGAAAACCTACTGGAGAGTCATCTGTGAGATGGTTCAGACTTGACAGCGATGAGTTTGAGGACCTTTTTGACAGGAAGGGAATCAATTCTCAAAGAGGGGATGGCACTTGAATAAAGCTGTGATTTTATCTGTTTGTCGACTAGATAGATTCAAATTAATAGTAACCCTATGTGGCAGAGTACAACTGTCTCGTATTATTTTCTAGGCTGTAATCTTTATGGCATCAGGGATCAGGATTCACTCCATTGTAGTAACTGGTGAGTTTGAACTACTCCTCTTTTAGTTAGCAACCAAGCACTTCACCTATTGTATTATCAGGACTCCTTGGATTATACTGGCTGTTGTTGTTTTGTGCCCTCAAGTCACCTGTGTCTCATAGTGAACCTATGTACAACAGCTCTGAACCCTGCTCTATCCCGGGCCAACCTTACTGTCTCTGACACACCTATCCCCATTACCCCAGTCACTGACTCAATCCATTTTATTGAGGATCTTCCTCTCTTGTGCGGTCTCTCTACCCTCCAAGGCATGATGTCCTTCTCCAAGGACTGGGCCCTCCTTGCAACATCCCCAGAGTATGTCAGATGGTACTTCAAAATCTTTGCCTCCAAGAAGCAGCCTGGTTTCACCCTCTCCAAGAGGAATCTGTTCTCTTAGCAGTCCGTGATATAGTCAACACTCTTCTCTAGCACCATACCTCAAAGGCATCAATTCTCCTTTTATCATCCTTTGTCATTGTCCAGCTTTCTTAAAAACGTCCTGTGTATCACACTTGTTACATGAGTGGGTCAATTTAATCCTCACAATATCCCAATGAGAAAAGGACTCATTGCAACTATCTTAGGATAAAGAAGCTTAAATTTGTTGAACCATGTTCTATCCTGTGCCATCATCACCTGTTTATCTCTGGCATATTTGAGTCCATTGTTGCAGTCATTGTGTCAATCCATCTAATTGAGGGTCTTCTTGCTTTTCTCTGATACTGCTCTTTCTAAGCATGATCCTTCTTTCAAGGAATAGCTCCGTCTAGAGCAACATGCCCAAAGAATGAGATATGGAACTTCATCATCTTTGTCACAAGGGACATTCTGGGTGAACTCCCCCCCCCGCCCCCAAACAGACCTTTTTATTCTTTTTTGTACATTTACCCAGAAACACAGCTCGAAAGCATCAATTCTTCTTCCGTCATCTTTATTCATTGTCCAGCTCTCAAATGTATAGTAAGTGATTGGAAAAAACCATAGCTTGAATTAGGTGCCCCTTAGTCTTCAAACTGACATCATTGCTCTTCAGTAATTTGAAGAGGTTACTAACAGCTGATCTGCCCTATGAAATACATCTCCTGATCTCTTGATTGCTGGTTCTGTTTTGACTGTTGGTTCAACAAGATGAAATCACTGACAAACTTCAATCCTTTTTTTTTCATCTATCCTATTGGTCCTGTGGTGAGGAACTTTGTTTTCTTGATGTTGAGATATAATCCAAATTGAAGGCTATATTCCTTAATCATCTGCAGTAGATGTTTCAAGTCTTTCTCACTTTCAATAAGCAAGGTTATGTCATCTGCATAATGCAGGTTGTTGTTGAGTCATCCTCTGATCTGGTCCTGATGTCACATCCTCTTCATAGAATCTAGCTTGATGAATCATTTGCTCATCTTACAGATTGAGTAGGTATAGAAAAAGGATATAACCCCGACACACACTCTCCCTGATTTTAAACCATGCAGTGTTGCTTTTCTCCATTTGAAACAACTTCTTGATCCAGGTATAGAGAGGTTTAGAGAAGTCAAATGATTTGCCCAGAGAACTGGAGCTTGACACTGGCAAGTCAGAACTCATGCAAAGCTGAATCCCTCAGTTTCTGAGGTTGGAAATTGCATGAATGGAGATTGTTCATCTTTCTCTGGCAGAACTGCTGTTGAATTTGAACTTCCAGGGAGGCATGGTTTTGGGGTTAACTTCAAAGCTTCCTACAGAATAGGTTACCAAAGCTCCCTGGCACTTGACTCTAGTTAGTGTGATCTCAGAGTCTTCCACTTCAACCACCAGGCTGAACCAAGATGTGGCGGTGAATGAACCTTGCCCATTGACCTGCTTCAGGAAACTGGAAAATGAGTCAGCTTCAGTGGTCACCTTAATGCATGTGTTGCTTCCCTTGTTGCTATTTTTATCACTGTCAAGTTAACTCCAATTCATGACTACCCCACATAAAACAGAATAAAATGGTGCCTAGTCTTGTGCCATTGCCATGATCATAGTTCCCTTCTAAGTCTCAGTTTTCCTCCACACTTAAGAAACTTTAGTTGCTAAGGCTGAAGTTGCTGATGCTTTGTCACTGTGCAGTAATACAAAGAAGGAGTTTCATTTGAAGAGAAAAAAAACCTCAAAGCCATTATAGGAAATGCCTGTATAGGAGAAATTTAGAACAATCATTTAGAAGGTTGGCTTATACTGTTGTAGAATGGGACTGTCCTTGGGGTTGGGGAGAGACTGAGTAAGATGGGTTCAATAATGTATACTGCACTGAAACAGAGGAGGGAGAGAACCGTCTAAAAGAGAGATGTAACTGGGTATTTCTGTCATCACAGGAGACTAGAG
This sequence comes from Elephantulus edwardii, assembly GCF_000299155.1. NCBI lineage: Eukaryota > Metazoa > Chordata > Mammalia > Macroscelidea > Macroscelididae > Elephantulus > Elephantulus edwardii. Next base: position 3,249,992 of record NW_006400012.1, read on the forward strand.
CGAGGGCTGCATGGTGGAGGGGACCTGGGGGAGGGTTTGTAAAACAATGAAAGAATCTTTTCTTTTACTTTTCCATAATTTTTGGACTCATGTACTTATAACTTGTTAGTCAAATTTGTGTCTTCTAAGTTGCAACACCCCCATGATACATCTTGAAGGATATGTACATGTACAGCCAAGCACAATCAATAAGAATGCATCTGAATTCCAAAATCAATCTCCATAATAGTCTATGTGTTTCCTACTGCCAAAGGGGCCCTTTAGAGTAGTGAGAGAAGATCTTCACCCTGAAACCCACAGCGTCCCTTTTCAGCAGGAAGTAGCTAAGAGAATACGCCATCCCCTTTTCCTTATGACTCAGGGTGAAGTCTCTCTCAGGGAGGAGTGATAGGGAATGGCAAAGGACACACTGACAAAGAAGATTAATCAGAACTGGCTTTGACAAGCACTGTGGCATTTGGACAAGAACAAACTGGGAGGAGGGTAGAGAGAATAGTGCAACAGTAAATGAGTGGAAGCCCAAAATCTCTGTAAATGTTTATGAAAATTAATAAAATATAATTATAGAAAAAAAAAGAAGGTTGGCTTACCAAATCTATCCTTAAATTATCAGATTTTACTCTATTGTTTGGTCAGCATGATGGCCCTACTTTCCTCTATGTGACAGTATTTGAGTAGGAGAAAGAGAATTGATTAACTAAATGAGATGCTCTTGGATGCTATGAAAAATACCATTAAATTGGTAATGCACATATGAGAAGTTGTTAGCTCCTTGAAGAGAATGGTTGGATGGCAGCATGGCCTTCTGGCTCTGTTGTTCTGGAGTATTTGGTCTGCCTTGCTGGCATGAAACTTCATCACACAGGGCTTCTTTCATTGCAATGAAAAGGCTGCAGCAACTCCAGGACTCACATCACCCATCATTCTGCCCAGAAGATGAGGGCTTGTTGTTTCCATTATTCCTACCACTGAATACAGGCTTGAGACAGCTGCTGCACCCCTGATGATCACAAGACCCATACTTTCCAAGGCAATTCCAACTCACAGAGACCATCTAAATCAGAGTAGAACTTACTCATAGGGTTTCCTAGGGGAGATCTGGTGGACGAGTGGTAAGGAGTTGTGCTGCCAACCCAGAGGCAAGTAGTTCAAATCCACAAGCTGATCTGAGGGGAAAAAAGGCAATTTCCTCCTACTGTCTCTTAAGATCTGCTGGAGAATCAGCTATGAGTTATTTCTGACTCCATGGCACATAACAGCAACAAAGTTTACAAAAGCAGATTTCTCTGCTGTGAGGTGGTTTGTAGGTTGGAATCGCCAACCTTTCTGTTAACAGCCTAGCACTTAACTATTGTACCATCAGAGCTCCCTGATCACAAGAGAATGGAATTACACTGACTGACTTGGCCAATGGAGACACACCCTTGGAGCTGGGGCTGTGTTAATCCCACCCAAGCTGACTGGCAGCTCCCCAGTCAAAAAAGAGGAATGAATGCTGGGCTGTCTGCCTAGACTGCCAAATGCATACATTATTCTATTCTTTTTTAGTTTTTAAGTAAAAAACATCAGTTACTTTATAGTGTTAGATTCCAGCTTTCCCCCATGATTGGCTCACATTCATCTGCTGAAATTCCCAATATCCATAAATTAAACAGCAACTGTTATTACTTACTTGATTTGATGGACTGAAAAACCAGGACACATTGCAAACATATTTTCTAAATCTTGAAAAGAAAATTATATTCTTCTACTAAAGAATACAAAACCTTGAGCGTCTTTCCACTCTTCTTTATAACTGAGTAATAGGGCTTCAACAGCCAATCTATGAGTTCTCCATTCCTCTAGAGGTTTTCAAACTTTGACCTGATGTAGGGATGTCCCAAGGGTCCTAGATACAATCATCTGTTGGGCTGTAATAGCTGAAAGGGACTCAAAGGCAAGACCCACACATGGGGTTATCCTGGTTATCTGTGGCCCATAAAATAACCTAAAGTAGTGTGTCAGCTTGGCTGGGGCATGATTTTCAGTGGTTTGGCAGTTATGTGATGAAGTACCTTGAAAGTTACATAATCATCCTGAATATATAACAGTTCCCTACTATGTGATTAATCAGTTGTAAATAGATTAGGGTAGAATGTAATACTCTTACTGATGCCACATCTCTGATTCACTATAAGGTGAGTTCCCTTGGAGTGTGGCCTACAGTGAGCAGAGGAGAAGTGACTTTGATATCTCTAGGAAAGAAGAGCTGAGAGAGTAGCGCACTTTTTGGACCCAGCGTCTCATGGATGCCAACCTCCTAGAGGGGGAAAGATTGATGCCAAGGCACTTGTAGATCTCCAAGGTACACCAAACTCACAGATGTTGAAATGAGATAAGGACCTTTTCCCAGAGCTGACACAGAGAGAAAGTCTTCCTCTAGCAATGGTGCCTGAATTTAGACCTCCAGCCTCTTAGACTGTAAGAGGATAAACTTCTGGTTATTAAAGCCACCTATTTGTGATATTTCTGTTAAAGCACCACTAGATAACTAAGACAGGAGGCAATATAAATATGCAAAGTACCATACCAACAGATCAAATAATTGTGAGAAACAAGACTCCACCTATTTAATATTTGACGCTTTTCTACCATTTTGTCAGAAAGATAAATAAAAGGAAGCTGACTTTTAACTCCCTCTCTCTCTCTTCTGTTTTCATTGAACAATGTGGTGAAAGAAAGAGAAGGGTTTAGGGCTTTAGAGCCAAGACTTACATTAAAGATCTGAAATTTGCCACTAGAGCCCTGAAAGAAAGTCCTATTTCTTATAGCAACAAAGCTGAAGTTACTACAAATCAAACCCAGATTTGTGTTAAGAATGGTTGACTTATTATGAAATTGAATTCCAAATCTCATAGGGTATCTAAAAATGGAGGGGGAAAATGGTGTCCTAGAACTAGGAATAGGAATATATACGCAGGATGTACATCTAAGAAGATGAGGACATTGTGTTCTTAAATTCTTTTGATCCACTGCTAGCAATACCACCACTCCATTCACCTGAAGAAATGTCTCCATCTTTGTCTACTAAGTCTCATCCTAGACATCCTCATTTGATGATATTCCCCTAGCTGTGTTGGAAGACTCTTTGTTTGAGATATCCCCTGGGGAAACACTGAAACACTGCTTGGTATATCTCCTAAAATAGATATGTTCACAGGATCTAATCTCACCACCCATTTTTACCTCTAGACCTAAAAATAATTAAGCTTAAGTCTCAACAAGCCCCAGTAGATGAAATGCAAAGTATGACCTAAGACAGACAGAAGCCTGGCAAGTATGTATGGGAATGGGTATTTAAGATGTGGGATGATTGAGCAAAGAAAATAAAGTTGGATCTAAGTTTATTGACATGAGCTCACTGAGCAGAGATTCTTTATTTAATATTTCAATTCAAGAGGTTAGAAAAGAATCTAATATTTTATTTGGTTGGATCAATAAAATGTGCATTAAGAATGTTGTTGTTGGGTGGTACCATTAAGTACAACTCATAGAACATGAACATGATGTACATGTTATTAATGAACTTCAGACCTGAACCCTGCGCTATCCTGTCCCATCCTCATCATCTCTGACGCACTCATACCCATTGCTACAGTCACTGTGCTTTTCCATCTCATTCATAGCCTTCATTTCTTTTACTGGACTTCCACCTTTACAAGCATGATGTTCCTTTCCAAGGAGTAATAGCCTCTCCTAGCAGCATACCCAAAGTATGAGAGACAAAACTTCACCATCTTTTCCTCTAAGAAGCATTCTGGACGTACTTTTCCCAAAACATATCTGTTTTTCTTTTTGGTAGTCTATGGGATATCCAGTATTTTCCAACATCACAACTCAAGGGCATAATTTCTTATTTATTATTCTCCTTATTTATTGTCCAGATCTCAGTTGCACAGCAAATGATTAAAAAGACCATGGCCTGATTCAGGCACATCTTAGTCTTCAAATTAACATCATTGCTCTTCAGTAGTTTGAAAAGTTTCCAGACAGCTGATCTGCCCAATTCACTACATCTCCCAATCTCCTGACTGCTGGTACCAAGGGTGTTGATTATTGGTCTAAGCAAAATGAAATAGTTGACAACTTCAATTCTTTATCCATCTACTATGATGTTGCCTATTGGCCCGGTCATGATGACCTTTGTTTTCTTGATGTTGAGATGTAATACATATGGAATGCTGTAGTCTTTGATCTTCTGCAGCAAGTGTTTCAAGTCTTCACTTTCAGCAAGCAAGGTTGTGCCATCTGCATGATGCATATTGTTGATGAGTCTTCCTTTGATCCTGATGCCACAGTTCTTTTCATAGAGTCCAGCATTAAGGGTGTTGTTGTTGTTGTTATGTGCCATCGAGTCGTTTGTGACTCATAGCGACCCGATGCACAACAGCCCTAAACCCTGCTCCATCCTGCGCCAACTGCATTGCCTCTGACACACCCATCCCGATTACCCCAGTCACCGAATCAATCCATCTCATAGAGGGTCTTCCCCTCCTGTGCCGTCCCTCCACCCTCCCAAGCATGATGTCGTTAAGGATAGACTACATTAAATCAAGCAGAAGCATCAGACTTACCTTGGTATACTGTTGAAAAGCTTAGTAGTTGTTAGGTGCCATAGACTCAAGTATGACTTACAGCGACCCTATGAACAACAGATCAGAACTCCATCCTGTCTTGCGCCATCCTCATCATTTCTGATACACTTGAGTCCAATCTTTCAGTCACTGTGTCAATTCATGTCGTTGAGGGTCTTTCTTTTCCTGACCCTCTACCTTTCCAGGCATGATGTCCTTCTCTAAGGAATGACTTCTAGCAACATACCCAAAATATGTGAGATGAAGTTTCTCTATTCTTACCACTACAGAGTACTCTGGCTACACTTTTTTTCCAGGACATATATTTGTTCTTTCGCAATCCATGAGATGGTCAATATTCTTTTCCAAATCTACAACTCAAAGGCATCAGATAATCTTCTGTCAATCTTACTAATTTTCCAGCTTTCAGATATATAGCAAGTGATTGAAAAGACCATGGCCTGGATCAGACGCACTTTAGTCTTCAGACTGACATCATTGCTCCTTAGTAATTTGGAGAGGTCCATGACAGAGAACTTACTCATTGCAATAGAAATTGGTATTAGAGTTTATTTATAAAGGTAAGATTCACAGACTACACATGGAGTATCCAGAGGACATAACTTTTTTCATAACAGAAAGACACAATTTTATGAAGGAGTCTCCAGGATTCTTGAAGATTGCTGTGCTTGCTGTTCTATGGAAGGCAGATTTGACTGTCAGAACTGCACTTCTCGAGTTAAGACACTGAACTACAATAGAGTTGACAGAATCCTGTGGTGCTAAGGGCCAAGTGGTAGCACTTAATCAACACAGATGAAGTGGACAGGTTACTGTCATAGAGAGTCAGAGTTATAATCAATGTCTGACTCCTGTATATTCATGATATTGGCTACTGAGAGTGTCCCTTAGAAGAAAATTGATGGGAAATCTATGAAATATTTACTCGATCTGTACAAGCAGAAGAATTCTAGGGTAGGTGAATGGCAGTGTAACACGAATCATCAGAAAAAGGAGTCATGACACTTTAATCAATATCCAAATTGGAGCCAGTTCACAGATCCATAATCCCTGAATAAAGGAGAGGCTCGGCTTCTTTGACACACTACCCTGCTACACTGCCAAAAACGTATGCTATGAATATTCCAAATTTCCTGAGTAAATTGTGGCCTTTTACAAGAGTAACTATCCATTCATTTTCTTGTTGTTTATTGAGTTAACAACTGACTCATAAATGTCCCTCTATCAGGTTTCTGAGGCTATTAATTGTAAGGGAGGAGATTGTCTCTCTTTCTGCTCAGAAGCCACAATGCAAGTCCCTAAAAACCAAACATCAGAGGAATTATGTTGTTGTTATGTGCCGTTGAGTCGCTTGCAACTCATAGTGACCCTATGTACAACAGCCCTAAACTCTGTTCTGTCCTGTGCCAATTGCACCATCTCTGATACACCCATCCCAATTACCCCAGTCACTGAATCAATCAACCTCATAGAGGATCTTCCCCTCCTGCGCTGTCCCTCCACCCTGCCAAGCATAATGTCCCTCTGCAAGGACTGGTCCCTCCTTACAACATGTCCAAAGTATGTTAGACAGAGCCTCAGAATCCTTGCCTCCAAGGAGCCGCCCGGTTTAACCCTTTCCAGGATGAATCTGTTTGTTTTCCTAGCAGTCCATGGTACCCTCAATACTCTTCTCCAGCACCACAGCTCAAAGGCATCGATTCTCCTTCTATCCTCCTTAGTCATTGTTCAACTCTCTGATGCATAACAAGTGATTGCAAAGACCATGGCCTGTATCAGACGAACCTTAGTCTCCAGAGAGACTCTAAACTAATTCTGGGACATCCAAAAATGCCACTGTGGCTCCCAGAGGAGGGTTGTATGGAAGTCAGATTATTATCAACAGATACTGAGCGCAGGTTCATCTCTTAGTGGGCTTTTGGAGCAAAGTCCTGCTATTTTTCAGCAGCTAACAAATCCTCCTTAGAGAAATAGCTTTTGACCTGTTACTGGGCCTTAGAAGAGATTGGATGCTTAACCATGCATCATCAAGTAAAGTCTAAGCTGCTCCCCATGAACTGAGTGTGGTCTGACCAACACAGTCAGACATCCATAGGAAGATTCCATAATTAAATGGAAGTGGTATATATGCAAAGCTGGGCCAAAGCAGGACCTGAAGGCAGAAATAATTTGCTTGAGGAAATAGCCCAAAGGCCCGAGATTTTTACTTATGCCATATTACTTCCCCACTTTGCACCAATAGCCTCAAATATGATCATTTGACAGAGAAAACTCATAGTGTAGTTTATATATGATCATACATAATATGCAGGCACCATCCTAAGTTCATAGTGGTAGAACTGCAACTCTTTCCTGGGACCTCCCTGATGCACAGCAGGGATGAGGAATTCTTCAGTGGGCAGAACTTTGAGTAGTCAACTTGCTTATGCCTTCTGCTTTGGAAAGCAAAATGGCCAAATCTGTGACTTATGTAATTCATGCACTGTGGCCAAGGGTCTGGACAAGGAGTTATAGGAAGAAGTATGTGAATAGACCTTTCTGAATGGGCCAAACAAGTGAAAATGTTTGTGCCTCGTGTGAATGCTTACCAAAGGGTGATCTAGGCAGAGGATGAATTTTAACAATCAGGTGGATAGGATGACGCACTCCAAGGAAACCAGTTATCTTCTTCCTCCTACCTCTCCATTATTGCCCAATTGGCTTATGAACAAAGGGACCATAGTATCAGGAATGAAGGTTATGCAAAGGATCAACAACACAGATTTCCACTCACCAAGGCTGACTTGGCTGCAGCCACTGCTAAATGAATAAGCTTTTAGTAGCAGAGACCAACCCTGAGTCCTGATGTGGCATCATTGTTAAAGGACACCAACCAGCACCCTGCTGCCAGGTTGATTACATTGGACTACTTCCAACATGGAAAGGACAGTATTCAATTTTCTCTAGGACACATACTTATTCTTGGAATGGGTTTGCCTTTCCTTCATGCTAAGCCTCTGCCAGAACTAGCATGCATGGACTCACAGTATACCTTATCCACTGTCGTGGTCCTTCACAGCATCACTTTGGATCAAGAGACTCAGTTCACAGAAATGGGCCCATCCTCATGGAATTCACTGACCTTACAATGCTCACTTTCAGTTCAGCTTAGATTTCTTCCTTTAATAACAATAGCAATTGATCATCTATTTATTTCCTGAAATAGCTGAACATCAACCAATTCTTTTTGGTACACTGACTCTGAGCATTACTTTATCTTCTTTCAGTGTTTCATGTGTCATTCAGTATTTTCCCATAGAATTTTTCAATATTACAACTCTGGCTTGATTATTTTCTTGAGTTCTTTCAGGTGTAAAAATGCCAGTTGTGTTCTCCACTTTTGGCTTTATAATTCCGGGTCTCACATTTCATTATAATGCTTTATGCTGTCTTCTCAAACCTCTATTTGCAGTCTTCTGACTCCGTAATCTATTTTGTTTGTTTTAACCTGAACTCTATGTTTAAGAACTAATTTCAGAGTCTCTTTTAATATCCATTTAGGCCTTTTATTTCTTCTATCTTAGATCTTCTGATTTATTAATGTATGATGTTCTTGATGTCATTCCATAATTCATCTGTTCCTCAGTGACTAGTGTCCTGTGAGTCAAATCCAATTTTTAGATGGTCTCTAAGTTAGGTACTCAAGATCATACTTTGGCTTTGATTAATTTGCTTTCATTTTCTTCATCTTCAACTTGAATGAGGACATGAATAATTAGTGGTCTGTTGTATAATTGACCTCTGGCTTTGTTGTGACGGATGACATTGAGTTTTTGCATTATTTTTTTTCCTCAGATGAAGATGCTTTGTTTCCTGTGTTTTCTATCTAGTAAATTTCACATGTAGAGTTGCTGTTTGTTGTTGAGAAAAGGTATCCATGGTGAATAAATGGTTGGTCCTGCAAAGTCATATGATCTGTAATCTCTGGCATTGTTTCTTATAGGAAGGCCCATATTTTTCAACTACCAATCCCTCTTTGTTTCTAATTTTCATGTTCTAGTCAACAATATCAGTGTATCTTACCTGCATGCTTGATCATTTCAGATTGTAAAAGTTAGCAAAAATCTTTCTGTTTCTGTGTCTTCATCTTTGACACTAGTGATTAGTATGTGACATTGAATAATAGTCATGTTAACTGTTTTTCCCTATAGGTATATTATCCTATCAATGATAGCATTGTGCTTCAGGTTATGTCTTGAAATGTTCTGTTTGATAATAAATGCCATTCCTCTTCAATTTATCATTCTCTCCAAATTGCTGCTGTTGTTTTGTGCTGTTGAGTTAGAGTTAACCCACAGCTGACACTCCAGTGGCTTTTCAGAGGCAATAAGTCATGTAGGAGGAGATTGTCTATCTTGGTCATGCAGAGCAGCTGGTGGATTCGTACCTTGTGACTTTGGGATTATAGTGCAGCTTCTTACCTCTAGGCCTCCAGAGCTCCTTATTCTTTGCATATTGTTGAGTAGGAACTGACTCATAGCTGACCCACCAGAGGGTTTTCAAAGACTGTTAATCACTTGGGAGGAGATTGCCCATCATCCCATGGAACTGCTGGTAAGTACAAACTCTGTGCCTTTGGGATTGCAGCACAGCTTCTTTCCATTAGGTCACCAGAGCTCCTGTATAGTATACCTTATAACTGCCCCACAAAGAGCTCGAAGTGTCATCCATAGCAAGTTGCACTGCTAACCCAAAGGCTGAGCATCTCTAGCCGTTTTAATCCACTAGTGAGTGACTCCATAGGAGAATGATAGGCAGTCTCTTCCTATTAGGATATGTTGTTGTTAGGGCTCTTTATCTAACAACTTTGACTACGACTCATATGAACAGTAGATTGAAACTTAGCCCTATCCTGCTCCATAGTCACAATCTCTGCCATGCCCATTTTTGCAGTCACTGTGTCAATCTATCTCCTCGAAGGTCTTCTATTTTTTGCTTACTATCTACTTTACCAAGGATAATGTCTTTTTCCAAGGACTGGCCCCTCCTAACAAATGCTCAAAGTGTGTGAGACAAAGTTCTACCATTATTGCATCTGAGGAGCACCTAAGTTTCAGTTCCTCCAAGACAGGTTTGTTTTGTTCTTTTGACAGTCAGTGGGATATTCAATACTCTTTGCAATACAACAATCCAAAGGGACTCTTGTTTGGTGTTCCTTATACATTTTGGTTGATTGTTCTAAGGAATACGTTCCCTCTTGATGGTACTGATTATTTTACAGGTATGTCTGTTGTTTGACTAGGGATCTCTGATGGTAAGGAGCTGAGCTGCCAACCCAAAGGCAGGCAGTTTGAATCCACCATCTGCCCTGCAGAAGAAATGTAGACAATCTCCTAACATGTGATTTACAGCCTCTAACAATCTGCTGGAAGGTCAGCTCTGAGTGGTTCTGGCTCAGTGGTACACAACATTGTTTGGCTAGAAGTTGAGTCACGGGTGATTGCATTCCAGATTTGATAAATGATTGAGGGCCATAATCCTGAGGATTCTATACTCTTCTATCAGACCTATAAACATAGTCTTCTTTTGTGATTGTGAGTTTTGTTCTACATTTTTTCTCCTAAGCGAGCTGGGGTCTTCTATTGTGGTCCCTCTCAGAGCAGTCAGCAGAGGTAACCAGGGAGCAGCTAGTTCTTCTGGTCTTGGGATCATGCAGACTAAAAGTCACATTGGAGTTAACATTACTCACTTTTTTTTATTCTTCTTTATTCAGGATGAGGAGAGATCACCAATAGTTGCACCTTAGATAACTACTCTCAAGCTTTTAAAACCTCAGTTACTATTTATCTAAGTAGGATGTAGAACTTTTTCTCTGTGGATTATGTTATAGCAGTATTTCTGCTTTCTTTCTTGTCTTTATACAATATAAGACAAACAGTATTCATGTGATTTTTCAGTTGCACATATGTTGGCTCTATCATGTTAGATCTAAGTATGCTTTGTAATTGTGTTTATATAGAGGCTCTGTATGGTTTATAGAGAGATAGATATACAGGTGCCGAGCTGCCAAGAGTGGACTCTGATGGCTAAGGTTGTGTGTCAGCTTGGCTGGACTATGAGTCTCAGTAGTTTGAAAATTATGTAATAATGCAATTTGGCAGTTATGGAATTATATAATCATCCCTATAATGTGGGCTAATATGATCAGACAGTCAACTATAAAGGGAGTTTCTTTATGGTGTAGAGTGTATTATATATCTATATCTATATATCACTGGGTTTGCTTTTCTGGAGATCTAAGCTTACAATAGGCAGGGGAACCAATTACCTATTTGGAGCCATCTTCCCCATAATCAAGGAAATGGGTCAGGTAATTTCTCTGCATTCCTTCAGACTTGATAATTTTCTAGTATAGAATCTGCCTTACAAATAACTGTGATTTAGGCACAGAAAATAGTAATAATAAATTTGATCCCATAGTTAGATGTTTCTCCCTCTTCTCTGAATTTTTAAAAAGAAAAAAAGATATAGCAGTGGTTCAAACTTTTTGAGACTCTATTATATTTTTTAAAAATTATAAAGGACTCCAAAGAGCTTTTGTTTATATGATATAAATATATGAGATATATATTTCTTTATTTTGCAACTTGTTCAAACTGAGATTTTAAAATATGAGAATGTTGTTGTTGTTATGAGCTGTCGAGTTGCCTGTGACTCATAGTGACCTTATGTACAACCTGCTCTATACTGGGCCAATCTCATGATCTCTGACACACCCACCCCAATTACCCCATCACTGAATCAACCCACCTCTTAGAGGGTCTTCCTCTCCTGCACTGTCCCTCCACCCTCCCAAGCATGACATCCCTCTCAAGGATTGGTCCCTCCGTGTACCATGTCCAAAGTATGTCAGGCAAAGCTTCAGAATCCTTGCCTCTAAGGAGCAGCCTGGTTTAACCCTCTCTAGGATGGAATAATCAATAACATCAAGAGGGAATGTATTCCTTAAAACAAGCAACCAAAATGTATAAGGAACACCAAAGAAAAATCCCTTTGGGTTGTTGTGTTGGCAAAGAGTGTTGAATATCCCACTGACTGTCAAATGAACAAAACAAACCTGATTGTTTTCTTACTCATCCGTGGTATATTCAATACTCTTCTCCAGCACCACAGCTCAAAGGCTTCAATTCTCCTTCTATCATCTCTAGTCATTGTCCAGCTCTCTGATGCATAGCAAGTGATTGCAGAGACCATAGCCTGTATCAGGCAACTATTGTCCATCAACCTCAGAGTGATGTCCTCATTTCATATCATGTGATCTCTGGAAAACTCTATTGTATAATCGTGAGAAAGTGAGTGTTAATAAAGAGAATAATGACTTAGCATTATTATAGACATAATTTTGATCCTGGAATCACTGTTGTGCAATAGATTCTGAAAACATGGCTCAAATTTTGCCTTCCCCACTTACTAGCCACATAACCCAGAATAAGCATTTAATTTTTTTAAATTTTGGTTTCTAAAAGGGTATAATAATATGATCTACCTTACAAGATTGTTGAGAGACTAAATAATGTAAGTGCCTATGAAGAACTTAGAAAAATGAATGGTATGTAATAAATATTGCTTACTGACTGGAAGAGATCTGTATTTGTTCTCGTTCCAAAGAAGGGTGACCCAACTGAGTGTGGAAACTACAGAACAATATCGTTGATTCCACATACAAGCAAGATTCTACTGAAGATTATCCAAAAACGACTGGAACAGTACATCAGCAGAGAACTGCCAGAAGTCCAGGCTGGCTTTAGAAGGGGTTGTGGTACTAGGGATGTTGTAGCTGATGTCAGATGGATCTTAGCTGAAAGCAGAGAATACCAGAAGAATGTCTATCTGTGTTTCATTGATTATGCAAAGGAGTTTGACTGTGCAGATCATAACAAACTGTGGCTGACTCTAAGAAGAATGGGAATCCCAGAACATTTAATCGTGCTAATGCGAAATCTATACTTGGATCAAGAGGAAGTCGTCAGAACAGAGCAGGGCAACACTGTATGGTTCAAAATTGGGAAGGGTGTACGCCAGGGATGCATCCTGCCTCCATACCTTTTCAACCTGTATGCAGAGCAGATTATCCGAGAGGCTGGGCTCTATGAGGAGAAGTGTAGCATCAGGATTGGTGGAAGATCTATCAACAATCTGCGTCATGCAGATGACACAACCCTGCTTGCCCAAACTGAGGAGGACCTCATGTACTTGCTGCAGAGGGTCAAGGACTGCCGCCTTCAGTATGGACTGAGGCTCAATGTCAAGAAGACAAAGATTCTCACCACTGGACCAACTGGTAGCATCAGGATGGATGGCGAAGAGATTGAGATTGTTCACAGCTTCAGTTTGCTCGGCTCCACGGTCAACACTCTTGGCACCAGCATCCAGGAAATCAAAAAACGTATTGCGATGGGAAAGTCTGCTCTTAGGGACCTCTCTACAGTACTCAAGAAGCAACGGTGTCTCTCTGGAGACTAGGATGTGCCTGATACAGGCCATGATCTTTGCAATCTCTTGTTATGCATCAGAGATTTGGACAATGACTAGGGACGATAGAAGGAGAATTGATGCCTTTAAGCTGTGATGCTGGAGAAGAGTATTGAATGTACCCTGGACTGCCAGGAAAACAAACAGATTCATCCTGGAGAGGGTTAAACCAGGCTACTCCTTGGAGGCAAGGATTCTGGGGCTTCATCTGACATACTTTGGACATGTTGTAAGGAGGAACAGGTCCTTAGAGAGGGACATCATGCTTGGTAGGGTGGAGGGACAGCACAGGAGGGGAAGGCCTTCTATGAGGTGGATTGATTCAGTGACTGGGGTAATCGGGATGGGTGTGTCAGAGGCAATGCGATTGGCACAGGGTTGTACATAGGGTCGCTATGAGTTGCAAATGACTCAACGGCACATAATAACAACAGACAACAACATTAAATAGAAATTATTAGAAGTTTAAAATACTGATTACTGTTAATAAATCAGTATTATTAGAATTATTTTCCTTCTTAATGTGGCTCACCCTTCCACCACATTTGTGGAGAATAGTATTGTTTTAGCTTGCTAATACTGCTGTAGCCAGAATACCACAAGTGGGTGGCTTTAAAACAGAAATGTATTTCCTCACAATTCTGGAGAATAATAGTCTAAATCAGCACTTAACTGAAAAAGCTCAAACATATTGCCATCAAGTCAAAACCAGCTCATAGTTGACCCACCAGAAGGTCTTTGGGAACACATACCATGGACTGCTAAGAAAAGAAACAGATTGATCCTGGAGAGGGTTAAACCAGGCTACTCCTTGGAGGCAAGGATTCTGGGACTTCGTCTGACATACTTTGGACATGTTGTAAGGAAAGACAGGTCCTTGGAGAGGGACTTCATGCTTGGTAGGGTGGATGGACAGCACAGGAAGGGAAGACGCTGTATGAGGTGGATTGATTCAGTGACTGGGGTACTCACGATGGGCGTGTCAGAGGCATAGAAGGATATTGTCCATCATTTTCTTATAGAGTTGTTGTTGTGGTGTTGTTTTTAGGTGTCATTGAATCAGGTACGACTCAATGATGAACAACAGGTTTGAATCCTGTCCTATCCTGTGTAATCCTCACTATTTCTTATATGCTTAAGCCCATTGCTGCAGTCACTCTGTCAATCCATTTGATGGGGTTCTTCCTCTCTTTTGATGATCATCCACTCTTCCAAGCATGATATCCTTTTCCAAGGAATAGTCTCTCTTAGCAACATGTTCAAAGTATGGGAGAAAGCTTTGCTATCCTTGCCTCCAGAAGGAGCACTCTAGCTGCACCTTTTCCAAGACATACCTGTTCATTCTTTTGGATGTCCATGGGATGGATGTCACCTTTGAATTAGCAGCACAACCTCCTTCAGAAAATGCCACCAGAGCTTGCATGGATCAGGGTCTCAGTCATGCCGATGTCTTCCCTATTTGATATCTCTAGGAATTCCTTGGTTTCTTTCAGTCATCACGTGGCATTTGTCATTTCTTGCTCGTGCGTCTGTATGGACATTCTCACTATGTTCTTGTAACTCCTACCCACCAAGCAACTGGATATTATCTTTTTAGGCGGTGCCATTGATTCAATTCCAATTCATAATGGAACAAAACACTCCCCAGTCTTGCACCATCCTCACAATCTCTGCTGTACTAAAGTCATCATGTCAGTCTATTTCACTGAGGTCCTTCCTTTTTCCTCACTAACTTCCTACTTTATCAAACATGATGTTTTTCGAGTCTGGCCTCTCCTGATAGCGTGTCCTAGGTACAAGAGACTAAGTTTTACCATCCTTTCTTCTAAGGAACATTCTGGCTTCATTTCTTTCAAGACCCATTTCTTTGTTCTTTGACCACTCATAGCATATTCACTATCCTTTCCCAACACCACAATTCAAAGGCAATTCTTTCGTGTTTCTTATTCACTGTCCAACTTGCACATGCATATGAAGCAACTGAAAATGCTATGACTTGACTTACTAGTCCAGTAGTGACTTGTATAACCCCCAGGACTATGGTCTTTCATCAACTTTCAAATCTGGAACAAAATTTATGCATGTGGCTCAATCTTCATTTAGACAACACACAGGCCTAAAAGGTGACTGATAACACCAAGGAGAAACCACTCCTTAGAATAACCATATATGGCCTAAAGAGTAGCCTTTACCTAAAGAGAAAGTCCTGAAGGAAAAAACTGGTAGTATAGAAGAAGTATTTGGAATGAGAATTGCAGGGTGGAAGTGGAAAAACTGAGATTTCATTGCGGGTATAATAATTAATGTTCTAAAAGAAACTGTGTATGAACAGTTGAATGAAAAACAAATATGCTTGGTGAACATTCACTCAAAACACAATAAAGGAAAAAGTATGAGGAGAAATATGACTTGAAAGAACACATATATAAAGGTAAAATTAATTAATCCTTGAGTTAGGGAGCTCTGGTGTCCAAGTGTGCTAGGATTTGCATTGTCAACCCAAAAGCAGGCGGTTCAGATCCACCAGCTGCTCCAAGGGAGAAAGATGGCCGATCTCCTTGTGATTTACAGCCTCTGGAAACCTGCTGGAGGGTCAGCTGTGAGTCAGTTCTGACTTGATCGCAAATAACAGCAACATGACTTGAATTAGTTGCACCTTAGACCTCAAAGTACTATCTTTTCTCCTCAGCACTTCAAAGTAATCTTTAGCAGTAGATGCAAAATTCAGTATGACAACTGATATCTCCACTGCTATTTTCATGGGCATTGAGTGGAGATGGAAGAAAAATAAAATCCATCAAAACTACAATCTCTTTTCTGTTTATAACATAGTGTTTTGGTACAATTGTGAGGATTCTGTTTTCTTTATCTTGATATTTAATCCATCATGATGGTCAAAGGCCATCAAGTATTTCAAGTATTCTTAATTTTCTTTAGCAAGGTTTTCTCATTTGTATGTTACTAATAAACCAGCATAAAGATTGAATAGGTATGGAGAAAAGTTACAGCCCTGATAGACCCCATTCTTAATTTTATACCATGTGGGGTTCTTTTGTTCTGTTCATACAACATGTGCCATGATCTAGGTATAGGTTTCACTTGAGCACAATTAAGTGTTTTGGGATCTCCATTCTTTTGGGGGAAATGGTTATAACAGTACATAGATAAAGAGCTGTCAGAAGTTCAGGCTGTGCTTAGAAGAAGTCATGGAACCAGGGATATCATTGTTGATGCCAGATGGATCCTGGCTGAAAGTAGAGAATAATAGACAAATACTTATTTGTGCTTTATTGACAATGTGAAGGAATTTGACTGTGTGGATAATAACATATTATGGCTAACATTGAGAAGAATGGAAATCTCAGAACACTTACTTGTACTCACACAAAACTTAGACCTAGACCAAGAAGCTGTTGTGCAAACAAAGCAAGGAAACACTACATGGTTTAAAGTTTTAAAAGGCATGTGTCAGGGTTGTATCTTTTCTTCATACTTATTCAATCTTTAAGCTAAATAAATTAAAGAAGCTGGACTCTATGAAGAAGAATGTGGCATCAAGATTGGAGGGAGACTGAAATATCATCTCACCCCAGCAACAATAGCAAAGTTCAACAGGGTAGCAAATAACAAATGCTGGTGAAATTGTGGAGAGATTGGAACTCTTATTTACTACTGGTGGGAATAAAAAAATAGTACAACCACTAGAGAAAGCAGTCTGGCACTTTCTCAAAAAGTTGGAAATAGGAATGCCATTTGACTTAGCAATTTTACTACTAGAACTATAACCTAAAGAAACCAGAGTCATGACTCAAATAGATGTAGGCACACCCCTGTTTATTTTTGTATTATTCACAATAGCAAAGAGATGGAAGCAACCCAAATGCTCATCAACAAACGAGTGGATAGAAAAATGATATATTCACACATATGGAATATTACACAGCGTTGAAAAACAATGAACTCATAAAACATTACACAACATGGGGGAACTAGGAAGACATTATGCTGAGTGAGCTATCTCAGTCACAAAAGGGCAAACACTGCATAACACTCTTGTTGTTGTTGTTATGTGCCATCGAGTCGTTGTTGACTCATAGCGACCCTATGTACAAGAGCCCTAAATGCCGTTCTATCCTGTGCCAGCCTCGCTGTCTCAAACACATTCATTCCCACCACTCCACTCACAGAATCAATCCATCTCATCTAGGGTCTTCCTCTCCTGCGCCGTCCCTCCACTCTCTCAAACATGATGTCCCTCTCCAAGGACCAGCCTCTCCTTGCAACATGCCCAAAGTATGTCAGATGAAGCTTCAGAATCCTTGACTCCAGGGAACATTCTGGCTTCACCCTCTCCAGGACAAACCTGTTTGTTCTCCTAGCAGTCCATGGTATGTATATTCAACACTCTTCTCCAGCACCACAACTCAAAGGCATCAATTCTCTTTCTATCATCCCTATTCACTGTCCAACTCTCCGATGCATAGCACGTAATTGCAAAGACTACTGTTATAAAATAGGACAGACATGAGGGAGTTGGAGAGAGAATGGGAAAAGAATGAATAGATAATGAGCATTGCTTTAGAACAGACATGGAAAAGAACAGTCTGAAAGGAATATATGATTAGGCATTATATGTATGACAACAATCTGGAACAAGGGGTGAATTGTGAGGGTGGTGGTGGTAGAAAATGTACAACAAGGGGAACAAAATTAACAAAAAAGATTGGAGGAAGGCTCATCAATAACCTTCAATATACAGATGACATAACCTTGTTGGCTGAAAATGAGGAAAACTTGAAACACTTCAGAAGATCAAAGACTGCAGTCTTCAATTGCTTCTTAACATCAAGAAAACAAAGTCTATGCCTCTGTACCTGTAAGCAACATCACGATAGATGGAGAAAAGATTGAAACATTAAACTATTTCATATTACTTTGATTTATAATCAATACACTTAGTACAAGCAGTCAGGAGATTAAGAGATGTATTGCACTGGAAAAGTCTGCAGTCAGAGATCTCTCCAAATTACTTAGGAGCAAAGATGTTAGTTTGAGGACTAAGGTGTATCTGATTCAGACCATAGATTTTTTCAATTACTTACTACACATCTGAGAGCTGGTCAATGAATAAAGATGGCAGATGAAGTTTGGTGCCTTTGAAGTGTGGTGTTGGAGAAGAGTACTGATTATCTCATGGACACCAGAAGAACAAAGAGATATGTCTTAGAGAGGGTGCAATTAGGATTCTTCTCAGAAGCAAGAATGGCAAGACTTCATCACACAATCTCTGGGCATGTTTTGAGGAGACAGAGCTTTATTATCTTTGTCTCCGAAGAAGGAGATACAGCAGAACTAGAAGATTTGCCAGAGACATCATGATGAGCATCTCAACCCGTTGAAGAAGAGAATTGAGTCTCCATGAGTCTTTATGGCTTACTGATAGAACAGAGAGCCTCTGGGCATTGGAGGTAGAACTAGACTTGCTGACGTGCAGAACTAGAGAGCTGAGAGCTTTCATGCTGAAATTTACTAGCAGGGTATTGTGTCTCTGGGCACTTGCCAGGGGAGCTATGGAGCTTTGTGACACTTGCTTGAGTGAAATAAGGCAGAAGTTAGGTCTAGAGGTCAAGGAGTCTAGGGTCAGAGACAGGCCTGCCTGCAGGCTTGGCTAAAAATAAGCTGTCCGGACTATAGAATTATATCCTGAGTCATTTCTGATCTTGAACTGTAACTTGATATTTCCTTAATAACTCCCATACTTATGAATATTATCTATATCTTCTATGTGGCCACTGCTATGAATTATTAAATCCAACAGGGGAGAAGACAATATTGTGGAAAGCATGCCTGGCATTAGAACTTGGTAAAAAAAGTTGGAAAGTAAAGGAATATCTGACTTCCACCTCAAGGAATCAGCATTGGGTTAGTGTTCTTGTTTCTCCTCCCTAATGAAGTTAGAGATCAGATGCTTCCCTCTGTGGCATTTTTGTAGTGTCTAGTCCTCTTTTCTAATGATATATATATATATATATATTGAAGCTCAACATCAAGAAGGTAAGATTCTCACCTTCTCACCACTGGGCCAATTGACAGCATCATGGAGAAGAGATTGAGGTAGTTAATGATTTTAGCTTGCTTGTCTCCACAACCAGCACTCAAGAAATAAAAAAACAAATTGCTCTGGGGAAAGCTGCTGTCAGGGACTTCTCAAAAGTGCTGAAGAGCGACAATGTCAGTCTGGAAACTAAGGTACACCTGATTCAGGCCATGGTCTTCACAATTATTTGCTATGTATCAGAGAGCTGGACAATGACTAAGAATGATAGAAAGATAAATGGTGCCTTCGAGTTGTGGTGCTGGCAAAGAGTGTTGAATATACCATGGACTGCTAGGAGAACAAACCAGTTTGTCCTGGAGAGGCTGTTCCTTGGAGTCAAAGATTCTGAAGCTTAGTCTGACATATTTTGGACATGTTGCAAGGAGGAACCAGTCCTTGGAGAGGGACATCATGTTTAGGAGGGTGGAGGGATGGCACAAGAGAGGAAGAACCTTTATGAGATAGATTGACTCTGACTGGGGTAGTGGGGGTAGGTGTGTCAGACAATGAGATTGGCTCAGGATAGAGCAGGGTTCAGGGCTATTGTAAAAAGGGTCGCTATGCGTCTCAAGCTGCTCGACGACACATAACAACCACCACCATGTTCTGTAATTTCTGAATCTTGACTGCAATCTCTGGCAAAAAATGAAAAACAAAAGGGGGGAGGGGGAAGAAGGAAAGAGAAAAGTCAGAGCTAGAGCTCTTACCTCACTGTATTCAGAGTAATAACACAAACAGTACAGGCTTTCCTTTATGTGGTCAAGGAAAGAGCTGGAGACAGAACACTGTATCTACCGCTCTTGTGGTTGTTAATGTGCCATCAAGTTGCCTGTGACTCATAGCGACCCCGTGTACAATAGCTCTCAACCTTGCTCTATACTGTGCCAGTCTCACTGTCGCTGACACACCTACCCCGATTACCCCAGTCACTGAATCAATCCACTTTTAGAGGGTCTTCCACTCCTGCGCTGTCCCTCCACCCTCCCAAGCATGATGTCCCTCTCCAAGGATTGGTCCCTCTTTGTAACATGTCCAAAGTATGTCAGGCAAAGCTACAGAATCCTTACCTCCAAGGAGCAACCTGGTTTAATCCTCTCTAGGACGAATTGGTTCATTTTCTCAGCAATCCATGGTATATTTAATACTATTCTCTAACACCACAGTCAAAGGCATCAATTCTCCTTCTATCATCCCTAGTCCAGCTATCTGACACATAGCAAGTGATTGTGAAGACCATGGACTGTATCAGGTGCACCTTAGTCTCCAGAGTGACATCATTGCTCTTCAGTACTTTGGAGAGGTCTCCAACAGCAGACTTTCCCATCATAATGCATCTTTTAATTTCCCGGCTGCTGGTGCCAAGAGTGTTGACTATGGAGCCAAGCAAACTAAAGCTGTTAACAGTCTCAATCTCTTCACCATCCATACTGTACCTACTAGAATTGAAAATATTTAAAGCCTATCATTGCATCACTATCTGCACATAGAAAGACCATTATACAGTTGCCATTTTCCCACTCTGTCTCCATATCCCTGTTCTTTGTCATAGGAGGCTACCTTCCATGTACTGTACCCATCTAATTGCAGTGGTGTTTGGCACTAGAAGCCTCATATCAGAGAGAAGCAAGAATAAAAAGTCAGGTATTTTGCTTCGAGTCTCTTCCTGTTTGGTGTATGTATATCAGTGGTATTTGCCTTAGTTTCTGTCCAGTAGTCCTTTCTTGGTTACAAAGACTCCCCTCCCCTCCTCCGGTTCTGGTAGCTTATCTTTTCTCAACTGTGTAGGAAAAGGGTGGTTCCCAGTTGTTGCTAATCCAGTGGGGCTGCCCCATACTTTGCTAGGTTTCCGGTAACCTTACCTACAACTCCACAGTAGTTCCTTCATTAAACTCTTCTCAAGAACCATGTTTGAGTGTGCCATCTGTGTCCTCTGATTGATAGAGGAATAGAATGTATGTATGAAGGTGTACTCACAAGTCTGAATGGATAAACCTAGAATTGTTGCTGAAGAACTGGTAACCATTTATTGCCTCCTTTTGTTTTCTGTATTTTCTTGTAATACAGCACGTAATATTTTTGTGAGAAAATTGTTTATCTAAGAATATTGGTTAACACAGAACTGTTGTAATGGGATTAATAACACTTTATTTCGTCCTTTTGCTCTGCTGTGTTTTATTATCATTATTATTTACAACAGAATATGTATTATTCGTGTAAGAAAACAGTTTAAGCAAAGTGCACAGATTTACGTGATCTAATTGTTTCTATCCAGGGAAACCAGAAGCCCTCGTTTGGCAGCCGATCCGGGCTCAGAGCCAGGGTGGTGGGAAGAACTAAAGACACTGGCCCCTACCCTGGCTCAGATGTCATGAGGATTAATGAGATAAGCACCTCGGTAGCTTGGAATTCTTCACGTGATTAAAAAGAAAATAAGAAGCCCATTATCATTCCTTGGCTTTGGATAAAGCCCTTTTAACCTTCAGCTGCCTGGAACCTTGCTGAGGCCGGAGTGGGGCGTAACCTCACCAGGTGAGGAGTATAAGGGACAGGTCAAGAGGACAGGAGACAGAGGGACTGGTTGGTTTCGCAGTCTTCACTCTTATCTCTGTGCAGAGAATTTTCTGAGGGTGTGGTAAAGTGCAGATTCTAGTTCCATAGTGCTGAGGAGTAACCCGGGAATCTGCATTTTAAAGAAGCAGGGGCGTGCACGCCCTGCCCTGCCCCCACTTCATTGTAAGGAACAGGGGGTGCTTAGCTACTGAGCTTTGAGCATGAGTCCTGCCTCCTTTGGTCTCCCTCAGCTGATACGCAGTGAACAGAGGTATGATTGAGGAGGAGAAAGGCGCCCAGACTGAAATGGGCAGGCAGGGCAGGCCTAAACCGAGCAAGCATCACCCAGGAGGAAACCCACAAACGGGACGCCGAACCCTGCCTGGGTGATTAGTGCTCCGGAAACCGCGAGGACCCACTGGAGGCTTTGACTGATGCCGTGTTCTTTTCCATTTCTTCTCTGATTACATTGATCCTGTACTTTTGCTGATGTTGTGACAGTCTAATTATAGACTTCTCGGCTGCTGAGCAAACAGTCGTCCCTCTCGGTAAATCTGCCTGTTATACAAGCACTCGCTCGGGACACTGTCATTATCTGCAGCCAATCCCATTAAGCACGGAGGGGCAGGCCCTGCCGCCCGCTGCCCGCCGTCACTCTCGCTGCGGAAGCCGGCACTAGAGGTGAGCTACCTGGGTCTCTTTCTTTCAACAAACAGGGAAACAGGCTTCCAGCAGTGAAGTGACTGATGCCACACGGACAGTAGTGTCAGAGCTAAGGATGAGACCTGGGACTGGGGGGTGGAGGTAGGGCTGTTAGCCAACACCTCTTTTTCCACTCCCACCAAACATCCATTGAATGCCTATTTTAAGAATTTTGAAGAGGAAACGTCTCACATGACTGCCAGCAGAGAGTAATAGTCGGTGGAGCGAACAGAATAGCCTTTCCCCAGGCCCTCAGGAACTTATCTTCATCTATATCCCGCTGGGCTACAAGGTGCTGACTCATTCAGGCAGCGCTCATAAGAGACTGATGTATAAGACTGGATAGGAATCTCATGTGCAGTCAATCCATGTCTGAACCTCCTTTCTCTGCTTGGGGAATCCACTCCTTGAAGAGGTAGAGCCCAATTCCTGATGCAAAAGCAGAAAATGTTAGAGGATCTTTTCCCAGCTTTCTTTGCAATTAGCTTTTGGGCACATGATCTGCGACCTGCTCAGATGCTCCTATTTCAGATTTTGAATCAAAAGCTAGTGATGGGAAGAAGCAGTGACACCAGGCTCTCATTATCAACAGGTGGCGGCTGTGGAGGGGATAACTACATCTTGTTTCCAGAAAGAGCAGCAGAAATACTTGCTGTCTATGTCTATGGTGATGTCAGTGGGTCTTCCAGCCCTGCCGTGAGTTTTGTACTTTATTCCTGGTAACAGAGCCAATGAGCAATTCCTCAGCTATCTTTCGATTTTCTAAGATAACTTCAGTTACTTCATGTAATCTAATAAACTCCATTTAAAATAGCCAGTCATTTTTCTACTGCTTGAAACTTTGAAAGTTGAAAGAACTCTGAACGGATGAATAGTGAGAATGAAACCCACTGGGTGAATTAGTTGCTCCGGGCAGTTGGACTAGCATGTCTTCATTCCCTAGCAAACTGTGTGAATGCTATTAGCCTCCTCAAACAGGAGTGGGCAGGCTGGTGAGAGAAACATTTGGGTCGGATTGTAAGGAAAGTTCAGAGACATCCAATTGCTCATGAGACTGAAGTGATCAATTAACAATTTTTACTTGCCTTTTTTCTGAAGAAAGATTTAAAAATCTTTAATCCTCAGATAAGAAATCTGGGCCCACGCAGTGAAAGCAACCACAGAAAAGGCTCGGGATCTCCCCTTCCTTGTACTCATCTAATGTAGTTGTTAAACTGTCCTCGTGGTGAGAAAAGACCACAAGGTTGGCGAGGAGAAAAATCTTGTTGAAGGGAGTGTTTTCACAATCATTCATTAGCTCATTTAATTGGTGCAGAACTCCATGAAGCAAGAAAGTTACTTCCTATTTCTGGTGGTCTAGTGGCTGGAGAGTTTCTCTGCCAGCCTAAAGAAGGATAATTTGAATCCACAGGTGCTCCAGTGTGGAAAGGTGGACAATCTTCTCTCGTGCGATTTGCAGTCTCTGAAAACCTGCTTGAGTGTCAACTATGAGTTGGTTTCAACTCGATGGCAATGAATAAGAATAAACAAGGATTAGGAAACTGAGGGTCAGAGAGGTTAAGCCATTTGTTAACCTTATGTCTTAGCCTATTACTTTGCCATATAGCCCACTACGTTGCCAGGACTTTCTTGCCTGTGATGTCAGTGCACAACAATGCAACCCCTCCTTCATTCCCTGTGCCCTATCAGAGCTGACCAGTTTTAAATTCCATTCCCTCTGAGCTTTGCTCTAAATACAACTTTCACTATCCTAGAGTTTTCAATGCGCTTATTTTAAAACATGGATTGCCAGGGTATGAGCCATTTGATTATAATAACTCTCTCCCTCCTTCAATGACAAAGGGCTTAAGGAGATGGGGAGGGAGGGAGTCTAGAGACATCTAGGTCAGAAGGATAAAGTTGGTACTATTTATCTTTGACCTTTTTTCTCTAGAAGTGCCCCTATGGCCCCCCCCACCCCCCCGTCATACTCCCTTCATGCTTCCCAGGTGGGCCTAGCACCTTCACTAGCACATGGCACTTGAGCCTGCATGATATATCAAACCCCCAAATCCCTCTGCCTGTAAGTTGGTTCTGACTCATGGTGACCATCTGTTGGGTTTCCAAGGCTATAAACCTTAACAAGAAGGGGCTGCCTTATCTTTCTACCACAGAGCAATTTGTGGATTCAAACTGCTGACCTTTTGACTAGCAGTCCAACAAGTAGCGCACTATGCCACCGTTCCCTCACTACCCATCCCCTACTAGATCTGACTAGTTCTAGTTTCATTCCTTCTGGGCTTTACTCTAAATAAAGCTTACACCATTCAAGGGTTTTTGATGGCTAGTTTTCAAAAGTGGATTGTCAGACCTTTCTTCCTATCTAGGGGGGCTAGAAGTACCAGCTGAACACTTAACTGTTTGTACCACACAAGGACTCTCAAACTTTTTAATACCAAACGTGGTTCTTTTTATGCAACATTTAAAAAAAAAAATTACCTGAGGATGCTTAAAAGGAGATCAGGATTTACTGGCAAAAGTCCTAGATGGGTTCTGGAATTCCAAGCCATGTCTTAGTACTATTCATTGGGATGCAGATAATACCATAGTAGTTTTAAAAAAATGTATCCGTACATTTTTTTTCTGGTACTTTCTTTTCTTTCCCCTTTCCTCGAGTGAGCAGGACTTAGTGTCTAACTTCAATGAACAAACTAAGGTGGAAGAGATGATATGTCACTTGTGGGAGCTGGCCCTAAGAAGACATCATGGCTTCTTTCTTATCCTGTCTTAAATCATTTACTCTGAGGAGGCCAGCCTCCATATGATAAGAACTATTAAGAAGACAAAAATCCTCATCACTGGACTGATAGGCAACATCGTGTTTGATGGAGAAAAGATTGAAATTGTCAACGATTTCATCTTAATGTGGATACACAATGAATACTCTTGGTACCAGCAATCAGGAGATCAGAAGACATATATATTTGGAAAGTCCACTGCCAGGGATTCCTCCAAATTGTGAGAAGCAGGGATGTCAGTTTGAAGACTAAAGTACACGTGATTCAGGCTGTCGTCTTTTCACTCACTTGCTATGGCTCTAGAGCTGGACAATGAACAAGGATGACAGAAGAAGAATTGATTTTTTTTGAGTTGCCATGTTGGAGAAGAGCACTGAATCTCCTATGAACTAATGATGGAATATACAGATATGTTTTGGGGAAAGTGCAGCTACAGTGTTCCTTGGAGGCTAAAATGCCCTTTATCTCACATACTTTGGGCATATTGTTAGGAGATGCTATTTCTTCGAAAGGGACATAATGCTTGAAAAGATGGAGGATCTGTTAAAGAAAAGGAAGACACTCAACCAGATGGACTGATACAGTATTAGCAGTAACGGGCCCACGTGTGCCAGAGATTATGAAAATTGCACAGGATGAGATAGGGTTCAAATCTCTTCTTCATAGGGTTGCTATGCATTGTACTCAACTTGATGGCACCTAACCATAACAACATCAAGCATCTTTGAGGAGAAAACTATGTGAGAAGAAACTGAAGTTCCTGGGCAACAGCCATGTGAGCAAAGCATTATGAGTACAAATCTTCTCCCTCTAATTAAGCCTTCAGATGACTGTATCAATGCATCACATCTTCATCATACCTTCATGATACCTTGAGCCAGAGGAACTCAGCTAAAGCATTCCTAGATTTTGTGTGAGGAAAAATTGTGTGAGAAGATAATTTTTGATTGCCCTAAGCTGCTAAATTTGTAGGGTAAATTATCGCATGGCAATCAAGAAATTATACAACCTCTAATTTCTACTTCCCTTTCTCCTAAACATACATAAATATACTTGAAGACCATTGGGAAAACAAATTTTAAGACATTTTAAGAGTGACCAGAATGACCAAAATAAAAGGTTTGGACAAGATGAGGACAGATAATAACAAATGTTATCAAGCTTGGGAGACAACTGAAACTCTCAAACACTGCTTCATGGGAATGTAAACTTGTCTAATCACTTAGAAGACTGATAATATCTATTAATTGTGCAGACTCATACCCATCAAGCAGCAATTCCATTCCTGGGAAGATAGTCAAAAGACATTTATAAGAGTGCTCTTTGCAACATTATTTCAACTGGAAACAACCTACATGTTCATGCATAATTTAATGGATAAAATAAATTGTTTTATTGATTCATTCAAATGTGATTCAGAAACAAGCCCAAATGTTATCTTCACGCTTATATTCATAACCATAATGTTAAGCAAAAGAAATTCAGCACAAAATAGTTTATCCTGTAGGACTTGTATATACTACCGAAGCAGGCAAAATGAATTTATGGTGTCACTAGTCAGGACAGTAGTGAACTGTTCACAAGTTAATAATATGAATGGCAAAGGGGAGCTTCTTAATTAATATGGGAGGCACTAACTAGATTCTGTTTTTTTCAAGCTATATGGCAATGACACAAACTGTGAAAAGTATACTTATGATCTGTGCACTTCTCTATACATATATTATCTTCAGTAAAAATTTAAAATCACTTTAAGACAAGAATGGAAGGTATTTTCCCCCAAGAGGAGGGCATTTTAATGAGCACTTATGATCCACTTGAGAGAAAACAAAAACCTTAGACATAAACTCATAAATCAGAGGATATTCAAAGTTTTTGAATTGCCTTTAAAAAAAGATGAACGGCAGATTTTCTTTTCTCTCCTGGTGTCATAGATTGATTTGTATCTTCCTAAAATACATGCCAGTTTGGTTGGGCCATGATTCTTAGCGGTTTGTCTGTTAATACAATGATGTAATTATCCCTTGACATGTGAATTGCTATAAGCCAATCAGTTGTAAGGGGATTATGATGAGATGTAACACCCTTTTTGAGGTCCCTGATCTGATTGTTGCAAGGGGAGTTACTATGAGGTGTAACCTGTATCACCTTTTATAAGAGATCAAAGAAGAGGGAAGTTAGCAGAGAAGGGTTAATTTAACTCTCCCCAAGAAAGGAGAGATGAGAAAAGAGCTCATTCTTTGGGCCCAGGGTCCCTATGCTGAGAACTTCCTAGACACGGGAGAAGATTGATCCCAAGACACATGAAAATCTCCAAGGAGCACCAGCATGCAGATGTAGAAAGGAGATAAAGATCTCAAAGAGTTGACTGGGAACTGATGTCTAAAACTTACACTTCTTCCCTCCTAAATTGTGAGAAAATAAATTTGTTAAAACTTCCAATTCATGGTATTTCTGTTATAACACCGCTAAGTAACTAAGGCTCCTGGTATATCTTAGGGTATGTTTCTGTTAAAACATCCAACTTCTTAAGGGTCATTACTAAAGTACAATTGACATTTGTAAAAATATTTTCTACTTTTGCTCTATCTTCCTCAGCTTTCCTAGGTCTAAATCAGTAACTCCTTCAGAATGCAAAGAAGGTCTTAACATTACATACACACACACACAGAGTTGGATGTTATACAGCAGGAATTTGGCAAGAGGGAGGCCATAATCTTAGAAAGGACAGTTTCAGTGACGAGAAATGATGATTGCTTGAGACTCTTTTCAATTTCAATGAGTAACAATTTTATAATATAGAGAAAACACTATGCATTTAAAGGAGGTTGGAGAGAAAGCCTGGAACAAAATTCTAGAAAAATGAAGTAATAGCCCAA
The DNA here is from genome assembly GCF_000299155.1 of Elephantulus edwardii. NCBI lineage: Eukaryota > Metazoa > Chordata > Mammalia > Macroscelidea > Macroscelididae > Elephantulus > Elephantulus edwardii. The sequence continues at coordinate 3,278,142 of NW_006400012.1, forward strand.
GAAGTAAAAAGAAGAAAATTTAGTCTATGGAAAAATATATGCATGTAAATGAGTAAATAATAACCTTTTTTTAAAAAAACCTTTTATCCACTTATTTCCTCCTACCACAGTAAGGAAGTAGAATAAAATTTTACCTATGCAAGGTAGAACCAAGACATGCTAGATCAAAGGTAATCAATCCTAAATCAGAACCTCTATATTTTGTTCTACATTGAGGCCACCTTTGCTAAAGGTACTATGAGGTACTGAATAAGTAGAGAAGGTTCTGAGAGTCAATGTAATGGGATAATATAATACATTAATTTTGTTATGCTGTATTTTCAGGGTTGGTTTGGAGTTGTTGGGGTTTTTTTGGTTTTGGGATTTTTTTATTTTTATAATCTGAATTTTAAGTAGCCAGTCACTTTGTTCTCTTAACTGAACTTTTCATTAAACAAATATTTACCCATTCTTTCAACAAAGTATTTGCCAACTATTACAGAATTAATTGGATATCCAGATGGGAAAAAATAAACTTTGACTCTGAGCTGTACAAAAATAAGTTTGAGATGAACCATAGACCTAAATGTAAAAAAAAAAAAACAATCAAGGAATTAGGAGGAAGTGTAAAAGAATACATGTGTGGCCTTAGGATGGCAAAGATGTCTTGGATAGACACACATACACACACACACACACACACAAAAAAAAAAAAAACCCACCAAACACTAATTATAAGAGATTAAGAAATTAAACTTCTTTAAATTTAAGAATTTATGTTCATCAAAAGACAGCATTAAGAGAATTAAAAATAAGCCACATATTAGAAGCTATTTATAAACATATATTTGACAAAGGACTCACATTCAGAATACAAAGAGATCTACAGGGGTATAAAAAAGAGAGACACTCTTCCCCAAAATACTTGAGGAGACACCTCACAAAATAGCGTAGCCGAATGGTCAGTGAGCACATGAATCAGGCACATACAAATGTAAATCCCAATGAGATGAAGACTTCACTTTTTAAAATGAAAAAGACTGGCAGTGCCAATACTAGCATAAATGTGGAACAACCAGACTCATTACTAGTTGGAAGATAAATTGATATACCGCTTTGGAAAATTGTTTGGCAGCATAGTGCTGGATATTTCACAGATGGGCAAACAGAAAAACACATCTTGAAAAGGTGCAACGAGGGTGCTCCTTGGAGGCAAGGATAGTGAAAGTTTGTCTCATATACTTTGAGCATTTTATTAGGAGGGGTCAGTCCTTGGGAAAGGACATTATGCTTAGAAATGTGGAGGATCAGTGAAGGAGGGCAAAACCTTCAGAGAGATGGATTGACCATGAGTGGAACAGTGGGCTCAAGCATGTCAGATATGATAAGAATGGTACAAGGGAGAACTGGCTTCAGATCCATTGTTTATAGGCTTGCTATGAGTTGTAGTTGACTTGATGGCACTTAACAGCAACAACTTGTGGTTCAGTTTTTAAGCACTTGACTGCTGACATTTCAGTTCAAACCCACCAGCTGCTCTGCTTAAAAAAAGATGAAGCAGTCTGTTCCATAAAGATTTACAGTTAAGGAAACCCTGTAGGGTAGTTCTACTCCATCTCATATGGTCCCTATGACTTGGACTAAAATCAACTTGATTGCAATGGCTTTTGTGTCTAATCTGATGCAGTAATTTTAATCTTGACTATATTTTCCATGTATACATAGGTGAATGGATCTCACCGAAAAGACATGTATGACAATGTTTGCATCTTTATTCATTTAGTTGGGAATTTCAAGTAATCGTAGAAACACTATTGTCACTGTGTTGTTATGTGCTGTTGAATCGTCTGTGACTCCTAGCAACTTTATGCACAATATCTCTGAACTCTGTCCTGTCCTGAGCCAATCGTACCATCTTTGACACACCTGCCCCCATAATCCCAATCCCTGTGTCAGTCCATCTCATCTATGGTCTTCCTCTCTTGTGCTGTCTCTCCATCCTTTCAACCATGATATTCTTCTCTAAGGACTGGTCCCTCCTGGCAACATGCCCAGAGTATGTGAGACAGAGTTTCAAAATCTTCATCTCCAAATTATCAAATATATATGTAATGAAATAATACACAATGATGAACAATAATAAACAACAGTTACACACAACACAGATTAGTTTCATAGACATACAGTTGAGAGAAAGGAGCTAAAACCAAAAGAGCATAGGCAATTCTGTTCCTTCTATAGCAAGTTCAAACACTGGTGATACTAGCCAACGACAACAATAGAGGTCAGAATGGTGGCTACCCTTGTAGGATACTGAAAGGCAAAGGGCACAAGGAAACTGGGATGCTTTCTATCATGATCTCTTTGTTAAAAATTAATATTTAAGAATATTTAAAAGTTCATCAACTATGGGCTTAATATTTGTGCACTTTACCAAATGCTATACTTTGAAAAGAAAAATAAGTAGTATCCTGTAAAGATTTATAAAAATAAGCAGTATCCTATAAAAATCTATAGTCACAGAAAGCCCACGGTCAGCTGTGATGACTCCACTGCAGTGGGCAGGTTTTCATGCCTCAAAGTAAAAGTAAGTTATCAAACTATCTATTGTCTATCCTCATTTCAGAACAAAGGACTCTTTGCAGCTTTCCATTAATTGTTTCTTTGGGCAGGCACATTATTTGAGGTTAATAGCCTGGCAGACATTAAGGGTCACAGTTTAGCAGGTACAGGAAAAGTAGGCAAAGACTTCATTTGGAAAGTAAGCCTTTCCCTAGTACCCAGCAGAGCATTCCAGTAGCAGAAGCTCTACAAGGAACCCAGCTGATCTAGTGTATAGCACATAGGGCTGCTGACTGAAAGGCCAGTGGCTCAGATACACTAGCCGATCCACAGGAGAAAGATAGGCAGTCTCTTCCCATAATAATTTCTAGCCTCAGGAACCCATAAGAGGGTTCCCCATGAATTGAAATTGGCAGTGGGACTGGAAGTGCGTAATAAATGTATGCTGGTAAATAATAATAGCTATTATTTGACATAAGGGGTCCTGGTGGTATAGTGGTTATGTGTTGTGCTGTTAGCCAAAATGTCCTCATTTAAATTCACCAGTTGATCCTTGAGAGCTTCTGTTACAATTATAGTCTGGGAAATCTGACTGAGAATTGAGTCAATGACAGCAACTGTTTTTCAAAACTTATTATTTGATATAAATAACACATAGCACATACTTTACATCAAACACTGTATGTATTAATAGGACTGCAAGCATGTAATCCTTATATAACCCTACATAGCTGTTCACTTTTAGTCCCATTCTGTTACTGCTGTGTACCATCGAGTCAGAACTAACAAACCCTCTAGTGGGTTTTCAGAGGCTGTAAACCTGACATGAGGAGACTGCCCATCTATCTCCTGTGGACCAGCTGGTGGATTCAAACCATGTACCTTTGGGTTGGCAGAACAGCTCCTTACCGCTAGGAAATGGAGGTTTTTGGCAATTGAATTACCTGCTCAACATCTTACATATAGTTAAATGGAGAAGGAAGACCAGGATTTAGGTTAGCCTGAATTTAGAATCTGAGTCCATTCTTTTCTTCATTTATCAAGATGTGATTTGTTGGCCTAGTTTTGAAAATATTTGTTTTATTGATGTTGAGGTATCTTATTAATGCTGAAGCTGTAATCTTCGATCTTCATCAGAGTGTTCAAGTAAGTGCTTCAAGTCCTCATCATTTTCAGCAAGTATGGTTGGGTTATTTGCAGTGGGTTGTTTATGAATCTTCCTTTAATCCTGATATCACATTCTTTAAATAGATGGGATTCCCAGATTGAATGAATATATGGAAGGGTACAACCTTGACACACACCTCTCCTGATTATAAACTACTCAGTATCTCCTTGTTTTGTTGGAACAGTTGCTTTTTGGTCCATGTACAAGTTTAGCAAGAGCAAAACTAAATGTTTTGCAATTCCCACTCTTCGCAACGCTATTCACAATTTGTTATGATCTGCACAGTTGAATGCCTTTGTATGTATAGTCAATAGAACACAAATAAACATCTTTCTCCTATTCTCTCCTTTCAGCGTGTGTGTGTGTGTGTGTGTGTGTGTGAGTGTGTATGTTGTTGTTGTTGTTAAGTGCCATTGAGTCACAGGTGACTCATAGCGACCCTATGAAGGAGAGTCCTCGACGCTTGGGTGCCTTTCATCCTCTCTCCAGGGTGTGTGTGTGTGTGTGTGCACGCGCGCGTGTGTATATCTCCATCTGACATCAGCAATGGTATCCCTTAATCCACAGCCTCCTCTGAATGGACTATAATTCCTGGCAATTACCTGTTAATGCACTATATCAAGTATTTTAAAATTATCTTCGGCATGATTTTATTTGCATGTGTTATTAAAGATATTGTTGGAAATTTACGCATTCTGTTGGATCACATTTCTTTGGAATGGACACAAATATAGATTTTTTTCTAGTTGGTTGCCCAAATGACTAAATTCTTAATTACGTGCATTGAGAGTGAGCATGTCCAGGCAGCACCTCTTTGTAATATTATCAAGAGGTAATATGGTAATTCCTGGAGTCTTGTTTTTCTGTAATGTCATCAGTACAGCTTGGGCTTCCTGCTTGAAGACCATTGATTCTTGATCTTAATGTTATCTCTTGAAATTGACTGGTTATTTTTGGTACACTTGCCCTGTATATTACTTCAATTTTCTTTTAATACTTTTTTTGGAGGGGGAGTGTCATCCAATATCTTTCTCACAGAAACCTTCAACTCAAAGCCAAACAAAACCTCTTCATTGCCATTTGTTGGAACTGATTAAAAACAGACTCTCCAGTGGATTTTCAGAGGCAATAAATTGCATAAGAGGAGCTTGCTCATCTTTTTCCTGTGGAGCAGCTGGTCAATCCAAGCTGCCTCACTTTGGATTGGCAGCCCAACTCTGTACCCTTTGTTGTGGTTGTTAAGTGCCATAGAGTGAATATGACTCATAGTAATCTTATGAACAACAGATCTGAGCTCTGCCCTATCCTTTGCCATCCTCAACTCATTTGAAGCCATTACCATCGACTATCTTATTGAGAGTCTTCCTCTTTTTTGCTAATCATCTACCTTTCCAAGTATCATATCCCTTTCGGAGGAAAAGCCTCTCCTGACAACATGTCCAATCTTTGTCTCTAAGAAATACTCTGGTTGCAGTTTCTCTAAGACATATGTTTGTTCTTTGGGCAGTTTATGGGATATTTAGCACTATTCTCCAAAACTACAACTCAGATGTATTGATTCCTCTCTTGCCATCCTTATTCATTGCCCAGCTCTCAGATGTTTAGCAGGTGATGAGAAAGACTGTGGCTTGAATCAGGCACACCTTAGTCTTTAAATTGAATTCATTGCTCTTCAGGAATTTGGAGAGGTACCTGACAACAGACCTTGCAAATGCTATACATTGCCTGTTCTTCTGAGAACTGTTACCAAGGGGTGGTTCCAACCTGATGGTACAAAACAACAGCAGCAACCTTATCCATTAGGCCACTAGAACTCAAAACATTGCAACAAGAGGCTTGAAATTTTTTTCCCCTTCATTTGTTTTAGCTTGAGAAATGCTAAGCCCATTCTTTTCTTTTAATTTTCTAACCCCAGGTCTTTGCATATTTTATTGTAATACTTTGTCTTCTTGAGCTACCCTTTGAAATCTTCTGTTCAACTCTTTATTATGTCTTCTGCTCAATTTATCTACTGTCCAAGAGCATACTTCAGAATCTCTCTTGACATCCATTTTGGTCTTTTTTTTTTCTTTCCTGTCATTTTATTGACCTTTTGCTTTCTTCATGTGTGTTGTCCTTGATGTTATCCCACAGCTTGTCTTCAGTCATTAGTATTAAATGAATCCAATCTAGTCTTGAGAAGGTCTCTAAATTCAGAAGAGATATACCAATATTTATACTTTAAAGTCATAGTTGTAGTTATTGTTATGTGCCATTGAGTTGACCAGAGGTCATAAGAAATCTATGAAGAACACATTGAACTCTGCCCTATCCTGTGCCACTCTCATGATCTCCGACATGTTTGAGCCATAGTTACAGTCACTGTGTGTCACTTCATTTTGTTGGGGGTCTTACTTTCTTTTGAAGACCTTCTAATTTTCCAAAAACTGGCCCCTCCTCATAACATGCCCAAAGTACATGAGATGAAATTTCACCATCCTTGCCTCTAAGGATCACTTTAATTGCACTTTTCCCCAAGACAGATTTCTTTATTCTTTTGGTAATTCATGGTGTATCCAACACTCTCCATCAACATCACAATTCAAAGGCATCTTATAAATTTGTTATCCATTTTCTTCACCATCAACTTGAATTTTTATATGAACACCTCATGGTTTATTCTGAGGTCAGTCCCTGGCCTGATTCTGATTGATGCTATTGAGCTTCTTTCTCCAGGGTCTTTTCCCACAGATGTAGCCAATCTGATTCCTAGTTATTCCATCTTGTGAGATTTTCTTGTATATTCACCATTTATATCATTGGAAAAAGGTAATGACAATGAATAACTCATTAGTCTTGCAAAAGTTTATCATGTAATCCCCTGTATTGTTTCTATTATCAAGGCCATATTTTAAATTATAGATTCCTCTTCTTTGTTTTCAACTTTCACATCCCAATCACCAGTAAATTATTAATGCATCTTGATTGCTTGTTTGATTAGTTTTAGACTGCTGAAGTTGATAAAAATCTTCAATTCTTTCACTTTTTCATTAGTGGTTTCTGCGTATACTTGAATAATTGTGGTATTAACTGATCTGCTTTGTAGGGATGTGAATATTATCTTGCCACAGACAGCATTGTGCTTCAGGGTAGAACATGACATTTTCTTTTGGATAAATAAGATGCTCTTCCTCTTCAGTTGATCATTCCCTAAATGGTGGACTACATGACTGTCCCATTTAAAATGGCCAATACTGGTCCATTTTAGTGTACTAATGCCTACAATATTGCTCTTTACGTGGTGCATTCAATTTTTGATGGCTTCCAATTTTCTCAGACTCATTCGTCATACATTCCACATTCCTATAATTAATGGGTGTTAATTAATGTTTTGAGTCATCCCACATCATCAAATGTAGGTTCTGAAGGTTTCAGTCCAACATTATTAATGTGAACTTTACTTTGGGGAGGCAACTCTTTTCTACTACTTTTTTGAATGCTTTTCAAATCTTCCTGCCCTATGCCAGATAATAATATCCTAGTGTTATTGACAAGGTTTTCACTAGTCTTTTTTTTTTTTTTTTTTGTCAGAAGTGGATCATCAGATCTTCTTTCTAGTCTCAGTCTGGAAGGTAGGCTGAAATCTGTCCACCTGGTGGTCCCTCTGATATAGAAAATAACCGCATCCTAGTTTCCAACATCTAAACAAACCATCACATAAAAGAAACCGACAGGCAAATGGTGAAGCACCCCTTTACCTCCACTGAATTTAACTAAGAAATCAGAAAAGTTCTGTGGGTCCAGAAACCAGAGGTTTTCCCAGACAAGTTGGTGGTAAGCAGGGGGGTTTCACTCCGTATTCGTAAAGGGAGGGGCGAGCAATGAGAAAAGACTCAGAAACAGAAGAAAAGCAGTCTCCAGAAAGAGGTGTGAAACTAGAGGTTAAAAGCCGTACGCTAGAAAAGGCAGAAGAGAGTAGTGAAAATACAAATAGAGTGGAAAGAAATGGGATAGCAACTCAGCCCCTCTCTATTACGCATGCGCAGCGCTACTTCCTTCCACACTCCTCTGTCCCCGCCTCTTCGCCAAAGTAAAGCCAAAGATTTACTCGTCTCTAGGCAACCATTCAGCAGAAGAGCCAATCAGAGAGCCCCTTTCGCTTTGCCCTCTCCCGTCAGAGCACAGCGGAAGGAGCCAGCTGGGTTTGGCTCCGCCCGCTCCCCCGGCTTTCCCGGGAGGGCAGGCTTAGGGGCGGGAGAAGGGGCGGGGACGGCGGGTGGGGGCGTGGCCAGCCCGTACAAGATAGGAGGGGGCGGCGGCTACTCCGCTCACTCTGTGCCGCTGCCCGGGGGCTGTAGTGACCGCGCCGCTCCTGCTGGGGGCTGCCCACGCCAAGGTCCTGCCTCTGTTGCCTCCTCTCCCACCGCCCAGGTGAGTCCACGGCCCTCTCTGCTAAAAGTACGAGGAAGTGGCGTCCCCAAATGTACCACGCATTCTACCCTCGGAATCTGTCTTTTCTTAGCCTTGTGGTGGCGTGGGGGCCCGAGGGGAGGTGCGGACAGGTGAGCGGATCCGATGATCCATCCCTTCCCTTCTGTCTGTTCCTACGACCCCCTCCCTTTACTCACCCCCTACGACCCCCTCCCTTTACTCACCCCCGCTACCCCCCAAGGCCAGAAGGGACGCTCCGAGGCAGAGCTACAACTTTCTAGAGACTTCTCCTGGGACTTGGCAAACTTCGCGAGTTCCTGCTGCGTGTGTCTCACGGGCTGCGCGCTAGCTGGGCACCGATGGGGCGGTGGACGAATGCGTGATGGGAGTCTTCATCTCCTTCCCGGAGTCGCGGCCGCTGCTGCTTGCGCTCCTGCGGGTGCGCACATCTCGCCAGCCCTGCGAGCGCGATCCCAGTTTGGTGTCTGTAGGACGCGCAGTTGGAGATGAGTCCTCAGAGACACGCTACTTGCGTTCGGCGCGGGAGGGGAGGCATTTTGCCGGGGTTTTCATGGGGATAATGGAGCGCCCCAACTCTCCTTGAACCCTCAGTGTACTGTGACTGGATATTTGGAACAGCAAAGCGACCAGAGAGAGTGGCCAGTGCGCTGGGACAGTGCTTGTGTTTCAGAAACAAGATATCTGCGAAACTATATTCTTAAAAAAAAAAAAGTACTTTTTTTTTTTTTTGAGATGAATCATTGTCCTATAGAAGCCTTGACGTGTAGTGTACGTTGACTCAGATAGCGGTGCCCGTCGTGGCTTAGAGACACCTTGGAGATATCGCTGGCTTGGTTCTTTTTAGTAGATCTACAGGCAGTGGAGGAAGTGAGGTAGGAGGTAGGGGAGTTTGAGAAGGTTAAGGAACCTGATGGGAGCAGGCTGGTACCCTGAACACCTAAATACAGAACGCAGGCAGGTGAGAAAACGGAAAGGTCGTACTGCTAATTGAGGGAATGCTTGTGGAGAAGCGCCTGGAGAGTGAAGCAAGATCACTCCTGTCATATGCATGGTGGGACTTGTTAGGGTTGAACCCCACAGAGGATGACCTCAGTCCCCTCCTCCCATATCTCAAATTGGGACCTGTTTTCCTTTATAAATATATGTGTGTTGTATACTGTGCAAAGAAAAACTTTCACTAAACATTCTTGGGGTACACTGTTAATGAAAGCTAGTTTTGTTTACAATTATTTGCATTGTGACAGCTTGGTTACTCAGTATTTGGTAGCTGTGTTAGGAGCTTGAACCACCTAAGAAATAGAGTTAAGATCACTAAATCCTCCTAAAGCTGCCTGGCTTGGCCCAGCTGCCCTCTTGGGGAGGGGATAAGGGTGGCCATTGTTGGCTACGGGTAGCTTTTAATGTGAGTAACTTGGAAAGAAGCCTGCCAGGGAGGCGTGAAGGTAGTGCAAGTGCTTACCAAGAATTTTGCTGTGCTTTAAATCCCCAGAGGTATTACTGAGAATGAGAGCAGGATCATTCAACTCTGAGGTTGTGGGGATTGGGGGGCAGTAGTGGAGAACCAAAGAATGCTGACTTTTCTGAAGCTGGCTGTGCTGGACCACAATGGTTCTCTCTTTTTGACATTTTTTGTTCCCAACCATGGAAAACTTGATATTTCTAGAATCAAGATTATTTTACTTAAGATAGTTGACACCTTGTCTTAAGCTGGGAAGTCTCCTCCCAAACGCTTTACAGCCTTGGAAACCTAATGAAGAAGTTTAGCTATGGCCGGTTCCAACTCCACAGGAATGAGTTTGAGGTTTGCATTTTTTTTATTGTTTTAGAGTATATTCCAAAAGTTTCAGAAAGAAGACTTGCATGGTATATATAATTGTCCAGGTGGTTTTGGGGGGAATCCTACAATATTGTAGTCATTTTTTTTTTAATTGCCTCAGTGCATGTAATTTATTTCCAAAAACCAAGACCCATTGCTGTTGATTCAATTCCAACTCATAGCAGCCCTCCAAGCCCCAGTAGAACTACGCTATTGGATTTCCAAGACTAATCTTCACAGTCACAAACTACTGTATCTCTCTCCCAAGTTACAGCTGGTGGATTCAAACCAACTTTTTGGTTAATACTGAATACTTAACTACTCCTCACTAGGGCTCCTTTCACTCAAAACAAAGAAGGTCCCTCATTTAATATGTATTTTTTTTAATATGAGCGGCTCTTTTCATGTCGACTTTCTTTCACAATACTTACCTTGTCTTCAGAGAATAAATTAATATAATGCTGAGCTAAAGGATTTGGCTCCTGGATTGTATATAAAAATGAATGTGACTTGATTTCACACCAGTGACTTATTTTTACATGTTTTCATCAGCTCCAGTGGAAGGACAAGTAGCTGACTGAAATCTGACTGTGAATTTCAGAAGCCCTTCCCCTCCTACTTTATTTCCCAGTGGTGTAAACTCTTAGCCAGCATCCCCCAGTATTCAAGACTGGACCAGATAGGTATCTCTTGCCCTCCTATCAGAAATCAGGATTCCCTGTCCTATTGGGAGTCCAAAGAACAACTCATTAATAAGGATAGTTAAAAGTAGACTACAGTACTTGTTCTTGTTCTAACAGTACCATTAATTGGTCATTATTTGATACAAACTTAGAAAACTATGGTTTGGTTATTTTTTTAAAAATTCAAGTAATTACTTTACTCTTCATCTTTGAGATGCTGTTTGCTTACAGTTCACTGCCTACAGATGAAAGGTAATCCTAGAGCTCTGAGATAGAAAATGGTATGGTAAGCCTTTTTTTATGTTAACTAAAGTAACTAAGAGCTCTCAGGGAAAGATACCTAAGTTCTCAGCTTCTAATCAAAAAGGTTAGTGGTTGGAATCCATCAGCCACTCTATGGATGAAGAGATCTGGGAATCTGATCCCATAAAGGTTCCAGTTTGGGATCCTATAAGGTACAATTCAACTCTGTCCTATATGGTCTCTGTTAGAATTAACTTGACTGAACAGCACAACAGAGCAATTCAAGCCTAGAAGTCATTAGTTGTTAAAATTGTCATTGTGTTTTGGATTTCTTGGTCTTTTACCTGCCTTGAGGCTATATATCTGTTATTGTACTCTGAGTGTGTGTGTGGGTGCGTGTGTGTGTGTGTGTGTGTGTGTGTGTGTGTGTGTTTGAGGGTTAAGGTGAATCAGTGCAGTCTATATTATGTGGAATAAAATACTAATCTAATTAAATAAAGCCCACACCTTTTTTGTGGGTTTTTTTGGAGGGGAGTATTAAGGCAATATAGAAAAACGCCTTCTGCCATCTTGCTGTTTATGATTGTTGTTGTGTACTTTTGAGCAGGAACCAACCAATAGCTGGCACTCCAACAGATCTTCAGAGGTAGTAAATCACACAAGATTGCCTATCTTTCTCCCATGGAGCAGCTCATGAATTTGAACTATATGCCTTTGTGTTGGCAGCATAATTCCTTACCACTAAGCCACCACAGCTTAACTCGTTATGACTATAGTACATAGATTGGCATAAACGATATTGTAGTGAAACAGGTTTCAAAAGCACTACATTTTGAAATCTACTTGAATACAGCAGTAAGTGCTGTCTGTGTGATCTTTCTGGCACAGATGGCCTCTCAAGGTTTTTTCCTTTCACTCTATGCATTCTAAGGTAGCTTACATATGAAATTTAAATGGCCTTGAGGATATTTTTTTGTATTGGCTTTTTTGAAATAGCTCAAAGTCATAAGGCTTATAAATTGTTACGAATGAATAGATTTTGTACAGCTGGCCCCTGTAGCCTGTTCTACAACTGTTTGCAGAACTTCTTGGAACAACAGGAAAAAGCTAATATGAAGAAATAATTGAGTTTAACTGAAGTTAAGCAACTCTCCATGTAGGATGTTTTTCAGTCTGAACATTTTGGAGTCTTGGTCAGTAAACTACGTAGGGTGTTTATTCCTTGGATAACAGCATTGAGTCAGTAAGTAGTTAAGTGCTTCCTAGGCAGTAGTTTGTGCCAGGTGCAAAGGAGGCCAAGGGAATGGTATGTGAGAAGGCCTATGGAAGCCTTCAGCATGGAGAAGGAGCTAGGTCAGCTTCCTAATGCACTCTGCCCGTTACCTGTTGGGTTTTAGTTAATTCTGATTTATAGTGTCTCCATAGGGCTGCAGAAACATCGCATAGGGTTTCTAACCCTGGACTCTTATAGAGGCAAGTTGCAGAGCCGGGAGTCGATTACCCAATAAGCGAGTTTGAGTTTAATGAACTAATCTGTAATGAATGATTTCACATGGGTTTCACCACATCTTTGAATGAATCAGGCTGACTCTGCTGAGAATTTGCATTTCCATCCCAGATAGACTAAATCAGAATCTACTGTTTAACAACATCACCTGGGGCTTCACCAAGACTCACCTGGGGGTCTTATTTAAAAAAAAAAAATCTAGATTCTGATCCAGTCTGTCTATAATAGTAATGCAAATTCTCAGCAGGAGTTGAACAGGGGTGAACTGGTTCCAAACTATGAGCACAAGTAAGCCTGTCTTATCTTAATTTCAGGGCACTTAGACCCTGTCAGGGATTTATCAATTAGAAGAAAGGCTTTGATTCTGTAACAGTTTTTGTGGGGTTAGGAGAGAGACTGATGCAGAATCTTTCATGTGGTGAAAAATGTGAAATTGCTTCCCGTGGATTATGCTTATTGAGTAATCTGACACTGACTGAGCTGTGGGCTGGGGGATCAATCCACTGACCTTTCACTTAACAATAAATGCTTGCACACTGCACCAGCAGGACTCTTTTTCACAATGCACTCCAAACCAAAACTCAACCTGTGCCATCAAGCTGATTCTGACACATTGTGACCTTCCATTGGGTTTTCAAGACTGCCCATCTTTCTCTCACAAAGCAGCTGATGGATTTGTACCACTAACCTTTCAGTTAGCAGCTGGATGTGTTACACACTACATCACCAGAGCTCTTTGTTTTCTCTTGTTCCTCTCAGTCACTAACATGTGAAATCCCAGGGAAGGCATTTGTCTTCATTGAGAATGACCTGGCATGAGAAGGTATTCCTGCTATTTGGGTGCAATATTGTCCTAGAATTCTAACTCTAATTCCTCTCAGAAAGGGATCCTGTTACTAGTCCTTGTGGACTCTGAGCAAACTCCTGTGTGCAGAGAAGAACTGCTCCCTAGAGTTTTTAATGGCCATGACCTTTGGAAAGCAGATTGCCAAGCCTTTATTCTGAGGTACCCCTGAGTGCTTTAAACCATCATTCTTCCTGGCCAGTAGTTGAGAACATGATCATTTGTACTCTTCAAGTGGGTGTCCTGTTATGGGACAAGGCACTGGAGTTTGTTGTGTCAAAATCTCTTAGGGTGAAATGCAAGGCAATTTTGAGAATCTTGTTTTTAAGTGGAGGGTTCAGGGGTTTAGATTTGGAGCTGAGGGGCAGGTGAATGCTAATTGACCAGCAGCTAAACCTCCACCCATAGAGCTGCAGCCTGCTCCTTCCTTCCCATCTACTGACACCAGCCCCATAGCTCAGCCTTTCTCTGTGTTCACTCAGTTGCTAATTCTGCTGATTCTTGTTTTGTTTGGTTTTCCACAGTCATCACTAACCAGGTTTAGACAGCAACTTGATTAACTCAATAGCCAAGCAAGTCTCCCTGCCTCTGGCCAATTCTACTGTCCTGTGCACCACAGAGAACCTGGAAGGTACAAATGGCTAACATGCTTGGCGGCTAATGAAAAGATTGGCATCCACCCAGAGAGATGTCTTGAAAGAAATGCTTGGGGATCTATTGCTTCTAAAAAACCCAGCCGTTGAAAACCCTGGGGAGCACAGTTCTGCTGTGATGACCAGGAGTCAGAATCTACTAAAATGGCAACTGGTTTGGCACATTTTGACAGAAACCACTGATTCCCTCGGGAGCAGAGCACCTTTTCAGGACCTATACTGTTTAACCTTCTGTTTATTCTCGCTAGCCTTTGGGCTGGTTTCCTAACTGCCCCACCTTATCTCATAGAATACATACCCAAATATTTGAACAAGTGCATGCTGGGCCTTCCTCATAAAACTTTGATTCTCTTAGACCCTTCTTCCTAAGGTTATTCACTTATCTCCACCTGAGAATTCCTTTGGTCCCTTCTTAGCACTCCTGTATGGTTCTGCTCTGTGCTATATTTTCTGGATTTTTCCCCCCTTATTTCTATTTTAAATTGAATGAGCACACAAAGTCTTAGATCTGTCACCATATATATAAACCTGTAGAAATATTTTGAGGTAAAATCTTTGTGTCTTGAACTTCCCTTACTAGAGTGGGAGAAGAGATATGCTATGCTATACACTACTACCTCCCCTGGCTGCTCACCCTATTGATCCTTGAGCTCTGCTTTTCTGAACTGAAAAGAGAAGGGTTATGGCCACACAGCCAGTGATATGGCAGGTTTCTGGTCCTGCCTTGTTCTTTGCGTGGAATCCCTGGAGTGCTGACAGTGATAGGAAAAGCACTAACCCAGATGTACAGCTGGAATGGATGGTAACTAAGCACCTGTTCTGGCCTGGCTTACTGAAATCAAAGGCCAGACCAAGGCCAGACCCTTTCTGGTCTTTGCACTTGTCTTCCTCTCCTTACTCACTATCTCTTCTACTGCCTTTGGTTCTTGGCACATCTGGGTTCTGGTCCTGGCACAAGCTCTTCCTCTTCAAGGCACTGGGTGCCGTCTAATAGTAACGTGAGCCACCTAGGTAAGTTTACGTTTCTACTGCTCATGCTCAAAAGGAAACATGACCAGGTGAAACTGATTTTAATAACTTTCTTTGACCCATCGTACCAACTGTTATCACCGCAACATGTAGTAGTCTGTATGAAAATTTTAGTGATCTGTAGAGTCTTTGTCCATGTTCTACTCTCAGTACACCTCAACCTTGAGTAGCTGTGTTCAGGTGCCCAGTAGCAGCATAAGGCACATGGCCATGCTGAGCAGGCATTGGCAAAAATGTACTCAAATTCTTGATTCTATGTGTGTTGTAGTCAATTATTAGCAACCTAAATCATGGAAGAAGTGTTTGAAGTTTGAGATAGAGTGTAAGTTTTGCAAGGGCAGGGATCTTTATTTCTTGCTTATTTATACATTCTAGGACACTGCTTGGAACATAGTAGGCACTCACCTATTTCAATGAATGAAAGGAAATTTTGTCATAGTGGTTGACTTAACTGATAATCATTAACCTTGTGAGTGAGATTTGGCACCAAAACACAGGATGTTTGGTCCCTACTCTTTTGTTTTCCACAGTCTTGGAGAATAATCACAAGGTAACAGAATTTCAGATGTCAGTATCTGAGGCTGACAGGAAATCAAGTGTCCAATTTGTGTTTTATCAGCAACTTTAATGAAAAACAATCTCTGAGAGATGCTTATGATGTACCTAATGAGGACAACATACTAATTACTTAATATGTTAACTTAATGATAATCATTCAGGGGGCTCTATAAAGAGGAACTTCAGCTCATTGCTGTTGAGTTTGAACAACTCATAGCTGATCCTCCAGTGGGTTTTCAGAGGCAGTAAAAGTCTCATAGGAGATTGCTCATCTTTCTCTAGTGGGACCACTGATGGATCTGAATCACCCGAGGCATTAATTTTGGGTTAGCCCTGAAAGATTAAGCCACTAGGGCTCCCTCCAGAGATAGAAGGAACACCAAGAGTAAGGTGGCTTGATCACTTCGGGTACAACTCCTGCAGAAATAGATGCCACCAGTAGTCTTAGACCTTCCCTCCTATCTCACCTCCCACTTTGTTACTTTCAGTCCCCCATCCCCCATTTATATTACTGAACATTTTTAAAGTTATCTGTCTTAGGGACCATTGAGCTTGGTGATGTGTACAAAAATACACAAGTCATAAAAGGTTTATACTGATGAGAAATTTAGGCTGCTGTTATGCTCAGTACTTGGGGATTAGGTACTTGTTCCATGAATTTTAACTCTGTGATTAAACCCCACTGCTGTCAATTCGGTTTTGACTCATGGTGATGTACAAGGCAAAATAGAATTGACTCATAAAGCTTTATCTTCATGGAAACAAATTGCTATGTTGTTCTCTATGGAGTGGCTGGACCAAACTACTGACCGTTTAGTTAGCAATAGTTAATTGCTATACCACTGTACCACCAGGACTTCTTAGCCCTGTTGCAAGGACCTAGACGGAATTACAACCTGAGTGAAACTGCCAATAGTCTTTGTCATTGGAATCTGCACTGGAACATAACCCAACCAAACTTAGACATATTTGAATGAGAGAACATATATATATATATATAATGTGTGTGTGTGTGTGTGTATGGTATGATAAGTGTTATATTGAGCAACTAAGAGTTACTAGGCTTTTTTTCTGATAAGACAAAAGGCAAGGATGCTGCTAGTGAGGAAACAGGATTTGTAGTTGACTTTATTCATTTTTGGCAACAGCTGTTCACAGTGCTAAGTAGAGGGTTATATCCTAAAGTGGCCCTTCAGAAAAACTGGAAGTTATGAGCCCTTAAAACCTGTGATATGTATGCAAACATGATCATTCTTGGGTATGTGGTCTTCTCCTTGTAATCATCCTGTTTTTCTCAGTCTAGTAAGTCTCATCAAACAGAAGGATAAGGTCTGGGTAGGGATCTCTTTACCCAGAGTTCAGAATACTAACATCTGATTTAGAAAGAAATATTTTTTCCAGAGACAGGGGACCACAAGGTACAAGAGGAGGGGGCGGGGAATTGAAAAAAAAAAAATCAGGTGGCCTTTGATTTACAATGGGGTTGTGATCTGATGACTCCATTGAAAGTTGCTTCTGACCTTATCTTCAGTTTTTATTACTATGATTTTTTTAGAAGTATAAACATCGGGGAGCTCTGGTGGCCTAGTGGCAAGAAGCTGCACTGCAATCCCAGAGGAACACGGTTCGAATCCACCAGATGCTCTGCCGGAGAAGGAGGCGCAATATCCTCCTGTACCAGTCATATCTGATTTGACGGTACATACACACAAAATAATAAAAAATAATAAAAAAAAAAGTATAAACATCATCGTTGTGGATTGGAAATAAATTATGGATTTCAGCTTAAATATCCACTTAGATATAGGTTCATGCATACTTACAAAAATGCAGAATTATAAATTTTACTGTGATAAAGGATTGGAAGACATTGGTTGGGTTGGTGTTTTGTTTTCTTTTTTCAGTTGTGATAATAACTCCACTTGGGGGAGATTCTGGAACTTCAAGATTATCCCTGGAAATGGGGTGGTGTTTCTTGTTTGAAAACTAGTGAGTTGTGTATATGGTCCTTTTCTTCTTCATGTGATTCATCAGAAATGTTACTGACACTTAACTCTACCAATTTGAACAAAAAGACCAGCAATTGAAACCACGTTTTCAAGCAACTAAAACCTCTAATTTGATTTTTTTAAAAAAAGAACTTTTAACTAATCCTTTACTATAAAAGTTTTGACTACCTTTCTTATTTTTATTATATCGTATGTTCATCATTTCTTTCATTTCTTTCCAATTCACATGCATTAAGACCTGAGCTGTTCTTCATCAGGGATGGCAAGTTTTGAATTAAGCATTCTTGCTGTATGGATGAGTTTTCCACTGTTCTTGATCAAATGCTTGAAGTGTTACCTAACACAGTAATATTTTCCCCATATCCCCAGCATACATTTTCTTATATCTTCCTTCTAGGAAGATTCCTTCCAGATCCACTGATGGCTGTTAGTGCTTTATCATAACTGGAATACATTGCAAGTCTGGGACTACCTGTATTTCCAGTTCAGGTTGTGTATGTAGCACTTAATAATGCTAATACTTTGGAAAAATTAAAGCCTCTATACTTAGCTTCCCCCCCAAAAGTGTTTTATATGATCTGACTTTGTTAATTAGATTTGCAGCAATTTCATCTAGTTCATGTAAGCACTTTAATTTTTATGGTGTCACTGTTGTAATATCTGGGCTTGTGTTTTGATTCTGCTTCAAGCTGTTTTGCAGCCCCAGCATTAGTTTTTCCGGCATTATCTCTCCAACCACACCTGCCTAAGCATCATATTTTGAAAGTTGAAGAACTTTCTGGTGGGAGGGTGTCTGTGAACAGGACTCAGCCAATGATAAGGATTAAGGCTGTATGCTGGCATTAGTGGAAAGGGAGAACTTGTGAAAACCACCTAGATCTTAAAAGCCTTAAGTAAAACAGGGCAACCCTGGATGCAGAATTTCTTTGGCCTCAGTGCAGGCAGTATCCAAGTTGCCGTGGGAATCTCACTGAATTTTGTGAGTCTAGTAAACATTAGTGTCAAATTGCTGGGAGAATGGTGATAACCCTGAGAAAATAGATGCAGACCTCCGCCTGAATGTGATTGAGCTGAGAGTGAGAAAAGACCATCTGTAGGGGTTTTTTGGTCCCTCTGACTTAGAATACTTTTGCTGGCCTGGCAGTTATTTCTCTGAACTGAGGTACAGTGTAAGTATATGAGCTAAAAAGAACTTCTTGGAAAAGTTACCATGGACAATATATTGTTTTTTGAAAAGTCCAGTAAGTCCCTGGGTTATAAATATATGACTTATTGTACCTTTTTTAAGCTGTGTAAATTTGCCTTCACTTGGAACTGACTGAAGCAACTCCTAGTTGCAATAAATTCTTCATCCTACTTGTTAGAATGCAGCTTTTTAAGTCATTGAAAAGACTTTTAAAAAGCCTTTGCACTAAATGAAACTAAACAGGAATCATGCACACCTTTTCTGACTTAAGGACACATGGGAATGGATCTCATTTGTGTCCTGTGGGCTGCCTGTAGTATATAGTCTATTGCCTTGGCTGTCTGCTAATCTATATTCTAATATGCTGTACATTAAACATATCTCAGTTATCTGACTTTTTCACCTGTTTGGGGAGTAGGGAGGAGCCTCCAGAAGGTGCCCTCCAGGTGGTGGGTCCTGGGCTCTGGTGAGGGGGTTGGCAAGCAGCAGACAAAGGCTTCCTCATATTTCTTACTGGTGCTAGATAACTTCTGGCCTTCAGTATCCAAGGGATTCAAGGCATAAGGGAGGGTTTCTCCTCTAAAGGCTGAGTCCATGTTGACTCTGCTTTCTTTCTTCTGCCCACTTATCTGTTTTGTGCTATGTATATCAAGTCCATGGTTTATTTCAAGTGTATGGCTCTTTTCACATGGGTGAAGGCATCTCAAGGTTCATTCGATATGTAGGGGAGCAAGCCATAGGTGTCCAGTCTCAGGTTCAGCACTTATGTATTCATCTGCTCCAGGCTGTGTGGTTTCAGTTTTCCCCTTCCAGCCCTCCTTCCTGCGTTAGTCCTTGGGCCGGTGCCACTTCCTGCACATTTACCTGACTTCTCTCTGCAGCTCCAGCCTGCTTATCTGTTTCTGGGATCTGAGAAAATTGTCATCTTCCCAGAGGGGGAGTGTCCTATTCTGTTGCTTTATCAGCAGATCTGTCCAGTCCCCTGGTCACCTGAGTGAATCTTCAAAATTCTCATTTTATGAGCACAACAATGTATCTTAGTTTCCCTACTTTGGTCTTGATCAAATTAATTCTTCAAATGTTCCTTCCTAGTGTCTTTGTTCTTTTCCCTTTTAATGAGGGTCCAGCCAGCTGACTGTCCAGCACCTTTTCTCCTAACTCTCCTCTAAAATCAGCTCTAACTGCAACCATCTCCTGGCCTTATCCCTTTTAAAAAGCATTAGCAATACTATTAGCCATTTTAATGTTTGATTTAATTCAATCCTGGTGCCTTGGCGATGCTAGATATATCTCCAAATCTATGATTTTATGGGACGGAATTCTGGTTCTGGCAATTTTCTAAAATTCTTCTATTCTGAGCAATTCTGCCTTACTTTCAGTGGTTGTCACCTTGCTTTCTAAACCATCCAAGCCACCATATTCTATGTAGTCCGACTTCTTTACCATCATCTTAATAGCCATGCATACCTAATTTCTTTCTCTTTCTTTCCACTTGCTGCCATCTATTTCATGTCCAGTACCTGAGCGTCTAGCTCTTCTTCTTGGCTGATTGTTCTTGTTGCCTTTGATGCTATTTCATGGAAACCTCTCTGCAGAGAACTGTTCCATAGGGTTTTCAAGACTGTGACTTTTCATAAGCAAACTGCCGGGCTTGTTTTCCAAGGTTCTTCTGAGGGGGTTTGAAATGCCAATCAAGTGTTTAATTGTTTGCACTACCCTGGGGGCTCTTAAGTTTCATTTCTGTCACATACCAGCAGTACATCGTGGACTATTGTCTACTTTGTCCCCAGTTTCTCCAGCTGTAATGGGGCAACTGTAGTATTTGCCTTATTGGGTTGTTGGATCACATAGGTTGATTCTGATAAAACTCTGACAACATTGGCTCAGAGCTCAGATGCTGGCTCCCTGGCTTGGAAATTTCTGTATTGTATGTAGTAATGGATGTAGGGCCCTTGGCTAAACTGTCACATGTCGTGTCTCCTGGTCACACTGAAGGTGCTACTATAGGCATTGCCCCTAGAGAATTGAGCACTGAAGCTTCTGAAGAATAGGAACATTAACCCCAAAATAGCTCCTGTTTGTCCTTAGTGAGAAGTGAGGTTTCCCTCACAGAGGCTAATAAATCACCTTTCCTGATGTCTCTGAGGAACTTCTATAAGCCACCTTGGTGTCCTTGAAGGTGCAGCATCCACACAAGATGTGTCCTTTGCTAAGTTGGAGTCTACAATAAAGCAGACAGCCAAATGTGGTTGCCTCAAGCTTTGCTATCCTTGACATATGTAGTAGAGATAAGGTGATGGGGAAGATAAGTTAACACAATTAACAGTGTTTCCTTTTCCCCCTTAAATGGGACCAATTATTTATTTATATGGATATGTATATGTGTGTATATATGTATATGTTAATGTGTATCATTGAGTTAATGCTGACCCATAGCTGACCCTCTGGCAGGTTTTCAGAGGCAATTAATCGCATAGGAAGAGATTACTCATCATCTCCCACAGAGCAGCTGGTGGATTCAAACCTTGAGCCTTCAGGATTGCTGTGCAGCTTCTTGCCACAAGGCCACCAGAGCTCCCTCTACTGCAATCTCAAAGGTATGCTGTTCGAATCCACCAGATGCTCTGCTTGAGGAGGGGCTTTCTCCTCCTGTACCACTTGGATCTAACTCGACAGTGTACAATACCACCGCCAAAAAAGACAAAGTTCCCTGTATATGTGTATGTGTACATGTATGTGTACGTGTGTATGTGTATATATAATCACTTCTGTAGCAGCAAGAGCTCCCTATCCCAGTGCCTGTTTGGATTTGTAGGCTGTGCTTATATCTCTCCCCCCCCCCCCCGACTGTATAGAGCTTGGTGAAGGTGAAGGGTATTGTCCATTCCAAGTTTTACAACACTAGCTCAGGAGTTGAAGACCCAGGATCCATCTTTTTTTAGCAGCAGTAGTTTCCCCAGAGAGCTTGTGGAAAATCAGATAGGAGTTAATGGGAAGTAGCTCACAATTACTCACTAAGTCCTCCTACTTTGGCTTTTAGACACACTCTACACTTTCATCTTTATGCAGAAGAGAAAGGAGTTGTGATGGTAATTCATTCAGCTTGCTTAGAGAAGAGGTAGGATAGGATATTATGAAGTATATTACCCTCCACTCTGATCCAGCCTCATTCTTTAATTCTGTAGACATTTATATGCATGAGGCTAGTGAAGTTGTCTCTTTTGGCCCAGTTTTCCCTATTGAACATGGAAGAGCGTTTGTATGAAAGATTCCAACCACAGGCTCATGGAGCCCTGTCTTCCAGGAGATAGGGACAGTGAGTGCCTTTGTTCCACATACACACATCTCTTAGAGTCTGTCACCAGGCTTGGTCCATTGCCCATGGATGGAATCACTTACTCTGGTTTGGAAAGTTTTACTAGGAGTGATCCCATCTTTTGAGGTAAAAACATCCAGTAGCAGTGAAAGGGATTTTTTTTTCCAGTCATAGGAATGCTGAAATGTTTTTGAATTTCTTTTGTATTCTTACACCCACATAGGGTAGAGTATGTGTGTACTGCCTCCTTTGCCTCTAGTCTGGATGGAAGACTTCAGCTGTTCAGAGTCCTAGCTCTGGCTGAGGAATGTTCCTTCAAATCTCATTGTTTCCATGGAACTTCATATGAACCTCAGGACTCTTCAGTCTGAAAAAGATTCTAACTTTAATTCTATCACATGTGTACAGATTTTAAAATCCATAAATTTTATAACTTTCTTGTGAAATGCCCAAACCTAGACTTAAATATATGCCATTTTTTAACATCATGGACATAAATCTCCCCATGGAGAATTTTAAACAATTTATATATCTGATGCTCAGAGTTCTAGTCACGTAGTGGGTAAGGAGCTGTGCTGCCAACTCAATAGCAGGTGGTTCGAATCCACTAGCTGCTCAATGGGAGAAAGGTGGGCAGTCAGTCCCCTTCTCAGTAACCTGAAAAATCACCGAAGAGCCACCAGTGAGTCAGATGGCAATGAATGAGTGGGTGAATGTCCAATACTGTTGAGTTGACTTCAACTCACGGTGACCCTATAAGTGTCAAAGAACTGTGTTCCACAGGTGTTATAGTGGCTGATTTTTCTAAAGTAGGCCATCTGTGAGTGGATTTGAATCTTCATCCTTTCAGATAACAGGTTGGCAAGTTTTCAAAAGCCCTGTTAATACTAGGGACAAAATAAGAACCAATCCTGATTTGACCTAGACTCTTGTTCATGAGACTCATACCAACTGTGAGAAATGTTGCCCTTGTTCTCATCTCCAGTTTGCTTACCTGCCTCTTCTGCTGATTCACTGTGCGACCCTTCTCACTTTCATTGCCTGTTACTCTGATGTTTAAAGTTAACTAACTGGCTAGTCCAGGGATGTCGATATACTGTGAAGTAGGATTAGAAATAGCTTTATTTTCAATGTGTGAACTCATCAATGATCAAACGTTATTTGCTCAAAGTGAGGAGAACTTAAAATGCTTGCTGTAGAAGTTAAAAAAACAAAGCAACAAAACAGCCTTTAATATGGATTACATATCAACATCAAGAAAACAAAAATTCTTACCACTGGACCAATAGGCAACATCATGATAAATTGAGAAGAGATTGAGATTATCAATTCTTTCATTTTACTTGGATCTACATTCTACATCCTTGGTACCAGCAGTCAAAACATCCAGAGACGTATTGGAAAATCTGCTGTCAAGGACATCTCCAAAGTGCTTACAAATAGTAATACTAGTTTAAATATTAAGGTGCACTTGATCCAGGCCATGATCATTTCAATTGCTTGCTATTCATCTGAATGTTGGACAGTGACTAAAGATGGCAGAAAAATCAATGTCTTGGAGAAAGAGTACTGAATATCCTATGACTGCTAAAAGAACAAATGTTTATATCCTGGAGAAAGTGCAACCAGGGTGCTTCTTGGAGGCAAGGATGGTTGAGACTTTGTCTCACATACTTTGGGCATTATTTTTAGGAGAGCCAGACCTTGGAGTCTGAAAGACATAATTGTTGGAAAGGTGGAGGATCAATGAAAGAGAGGAACACTCTCAACAAGGTGAACTGACACAGTGACTGTAGTGAACGTCAAGGTTGATGAAGATGGCACAGGATAGGGCAGGGTTCAGATAGACTGCTCACACATGATTGTCTCAACGACATAGAACAACAAAATTTTCAGAGCTCAAACACTTCTGGCCTAGTTTATCTCCCTACACTGCCTTTTTGCTGCAGTCTCTGCTCCCCAAACCTGTATTCTTTCAATGTGAGTATTCTGCCTTTCTACCAAATGAGGTGATAGAAGAAAGGGAATTCCAGGACACTTAAGACTTATCAGGCATCTAACTCTTTAGAAGACAAAGTAACTTGAACTGAGTGAGCAGCTGGTCAGTCTGATTTGTAAAAAGTTGCTTCAATTTTAAAGAAATCTTGGTACCCACTTTTTCCTATTTCTACTCTGCAGATTACAATACAACTCTTTCTCAAACAGTAAAAGGATGTCAGATGAGACAGAGTATTGCATTAGAGCACCGAGAAGCCAAAGTTGAAGGAACCAAGAAATCAAAGAGCTGAACAGAAAATTTCAAAAGGCAGCTTGGGACAACAAAGCAAGCTACTATAATGAAATGTGCAGAGAGCTGGAGTCAGAAAATCAAAAGGGCCAAACTCACTCAGCATTTCTTAAGCTGAAGGAGTTGAAAAACAAATTCAAGCCACAGGATGCTAAGGATGCTTTGGGTAGAATGTTAAATAATCCAGGAAGTATCAAAAGAAGATGGAAGGAGTACACAGAGTCAGTCACTGTTTCAGAGGGAATTGGCTGACACAGAGGAATTTAATGAAATAACATATGAGCAAGAGCCTATGGTGATGAAGGAAGTTCAAATTGCTCTGAAGGAATTGGCAAAAAACAAGACTCCAGGAGTTGACAGCATACCAATTGATTTATTTCAACAAGCAGACGCTGCCCTGGATGTGGTAAGTTGTGCCAAGAAATCTGGAGGACAGCCAGCTGGCCAACTGACTGGAAGAGATCAATATTTGTTCCCATTCCAAAGAAAGGTGACCCAACTGAGTGTGGAAATTATCGAATAATATCATTAATATTACATGCAAGTAAGATTCTGCTGAAAATTATCTAAAAAGTTTGGAACAATATGTCAACAGAGAACTTCCAGATGTGCAGGCTGGATTTAGAAGAGGTTGTGGTACTAGGGATATTATAGCTAATGTTAGATGGATCTTGGCAGAAAGCAGAGAATACCAGAAGAATGTCTATCTGTGCTTCATTGACTATGCAAAGGCTTTTGACTGTGTGGATCACAACAAGCTATGACTGACTCTGAGAAGAATGGGAATCCCAGAACATTTGATTGTGCTAATGTGAAACCTAATGCTTGGACCAAGAGGCAGTCATCAGAACAGAGCAAGGAGACATTGGATGGTTCAAAATCAAGAAAGAGGTTTATCAGGGATGTATTTTGTCTCCATACCTTTTCAGTCTGTATGCAGAACAGATCATCTGAGATGCTGGGCTGTATGAGGAGGAATGTGGCATCAGGATTGGTGGAAGAATCAACAACCTGCACTATATGGATGACACAACCCTGCTTGCTGAAACTGAGGAGGGCCTGAAGAACTTGCTGCAGAAGGTCAAGGACTGCAGTGTTCAATATGGATTGAAGCTCAACATCAAGAAAACAAAGATTCTCACCACTGGGACAATTGGCAGCATCAGTATGGATCTTGAAGAGATTGAGATAGTTAACAGTTTTAGTTTACTTGGTTCCACAGTCAACACTCTTGGTACCAGCAGCCAGGAAATCAAGAGATGAATTGCATTGGGAGAGTCAGCTGTAAGAGACCTCTCAGCAGTACTGAAGAGCAACAACGTCAAGCTGGAGACTAATGTGCGCCTGATCCAGGCTATAGTCTTCGCAATGACGTGCTTTGCATTAGACAGTTGGGCAGTGAATAGTGATGCTGGAAAGAGAATTGATGCCTTTGAGCTGTGGTGCTGGAGATGAGTGTTGAATATACCATGGACTGGTAGGAGAACAAACAGGTTTGTTCTGGAAAGGGAGAAGCCAGAATGCTCCTTGGAGTCAAGGATTCTGAAGCTTCGTCTGACATACTTTGGGCATATTGCAAGGAGAGACTGGTCCTTGGAGAGGAACATCATGTTTGGGAAAGTGGAGGGACGATGCAGGAGAGGAAGATCCTCGATGAGATGGATTGATTCTGTTAGTGGAGTGGTGGGAATGAATGTGTTTGAGACGGTGAGGTTGGCACAGGATAGAACGGCGTTTGGGGATCTTATACATAGGGTCGCTATGAGTCTCAAGCGACTTGATGGCACATAACAATAACAAACAAACCACAGTCTGATTTTGGTTTTTTACTAGACTTTAAAGTGTTTATAATCATGATTTCATTAATCCTGCTAACTAGAATTTTCTATTGTTCAAGCCTTTTTTGAAGCAGACATGTGTCTTTTACGTGGAGATTATATCAGTGTTGAAGTGGCCTATTAAAATGAAAATTATTGCATTAAGTTCTAGCTGTGGTAGTTATTATGTTAGGTGCCATCGAGTTGAGCACGGTCTACAGCAATCCTGTAATCAACAGATTTGAACCTTGTCCTGTCCTCTGCCATGTTTACCATCTCTGACACACTAGAGCTCATTGTTTCAGTCACTCACTGTGTCAATCCACCTGTTTGAGGATCTTACACTCCTTCATCATCTCTTCCATCTTTCCAAGTACAATATCCCTTTCCAAGGAATAGCCTCTCTTATCAACATATCCAAAGTATGTAAGGCTTTACCATCTTTGCCTCTAAGGAACACTCTGACTGCACCTTCTCCAAGTCCTAGGTGTTTGTTCTTTTGGTAGTCTAACACCACAGCTCAGAGGCATCAATGCTTCTGTCATCTGTATTTAGGGTGTGTTAGACTTCAGTAATTCCAGTGTATAGGTTCAGTTCATTAGAAAGGCTCTGTATAAGTCATTGGTCTCTGTGTAGAAAACCTTCGTTGTTAATTTTTTCTTCACAAAACCATTTCAAATATGAAAGCACATTTCTAGTTACTTAATGTTTGTGTAAGTAAAGTGCACATTTTCTGTTTGAAATTACATAGATGAGGAGGAAATGCAGAATTTCTTTTTACTAGGGACCTATGCCTTATTTGGGGGCCTCTCTAATGAGCCTACATTTGAGCTTTTATTTGCTTAGTACGTAAATCATGGTAAGTTGGAAGAACTAAAAACTCTACCATGGACCTGGCATTTTTTGTATCTTGCATAGTGTTTTTATATTGGTTACCCCCCCACCCCCACCCCAAGTTAACTTTCTTATTAATATATGTAAGAAGAATTGTTATGGAAGATACCAACCACAAGCATTTTGAATTCTTGAAACAAAAAAGTTTTGTTTGTTTTTATTAAAGTTCTTACAGATGTATCCAATAATCAGCATAGCAGTCTCACTTGGGAAGTTATAAGAGATCTAACAAACACTTTAATTTTTAATTTTTATTTTGCTGCTGTTGAGTATGTGCAGCAGAACCTACACCAGCCCCAGTGCAATTCAGCGATGTGGCTTTCAGTATGAGAGTTTCATTACCCATTCTCATCTTTTCTGAATTGTACATTCCTTTGGTGATGTCTTTTCATTTCCTGGCTGCTGGTGACAAGACTATTGACCGTGGAGTCATGCAAACTGAAGCTGTTAACAATCTCAAGCTCTTCACCATCCATCCTGATGCTGCTAATTGGCCCAATGGTGAGAATCTTTGTTTTCTTGATAGTGAGCCTCAATCCATATTGAAGGCTTCAGTCCTTGACCTTCTGCAGCAAGTGCTTCAGGTCCTCCTTAGTTTCAGTGGATAGGGTTGTGTCATCTGCATAATGCAGATTGTTGATGAATCTTTCACCAATCTTTGCCACACCTCTCCTCATACAACCCAGCCTCCCGGGTAATCTGTTCTGCACATAGGTTGAAAAGGTATGGAGACAGGACACATCCCTGGAGTACACCCTTCCCAATTTTGAGCCATGCAGTACTTCCTTGCTCCATTCTGATGACAGCCTCCTGGTCCAAGTTATAGGTTTTGCAGTAGCACAATCAAGTGTTCTGGGATTCCCATTCTTCTTGGAGTCAGCTAAAGTTTGTTATGATCTACAGGACCTCTCCAAAGTACTGAAAAGCAATGGTGCCATGCTGGAGACTAAGGTGTGCCCGATACAGGCCATGGTCTTTGCGATCACTTGCTATGTGTCAGAGAATTGGACAATGACTAGGGAGGATAGAAGAAGAATTGATAACTCTGAGCTGTGGTGCTGGAGAAGAGTATTGAATATACCATGGACTGCTAAGAAAATCAACAGGTTCATCCTGGAGAGGGTTAAACAGGCTGCTCCTTGGAGGCAAGGATTCTGAAGCTTTGTCTGACTTACTTTGTACATGTTGCAAGGAGGGACCAGTTCTTGAAGAGGGACATCATGCTTGGAAGGGTGGAGGGACAGCACAAGAAAAGAAGACCCTCTTGAAGTGGATTGATTCAGTGATTGGAGTAATGGTGGTAGGTGTGTTGGAGACAGTGAGATTGGCACAGGATAGAGCAGGGTTTAGGGCTATTGTACATACGGTCGCTATGAGTTACAGGCGACTCAGTGGCACATAATAACAACATAGTGATGTAGTCTATATGGCGCTGTGTTGCTAACCTAAAGGCTGACTGAGCCTTTCTGGTGATTTGAATCCATAAGTGACTCCATGGAAAAAAGATGGTCAGTCAGTCTCAGAAACTTGCTAGATGGCTAACTGTGAGTTGCTTCTGACACAGGGCCATAAACTTACTTCCTGTATGGTTCCTATCTAATTCAATTTCCTCCTCCCCCTAATTCTCAAGTTTTATCCTCAATTTGATCCTATATAGATACCTCTCTACTAAAAGAGTTTAAGGCAGACTTTTAAAAAAACTAGGTAAGCTAAACTGTTGTTTGAGTGTAAGATTTTATGGGATATTTTTGGTTTAAGATTTAAAGATGATCTCAGGGCAATAGTTTGATTCAGCCTCTACGGCTCCATAAAGTATGGAATGTGAGAATTTGAAATTCTGTTCTGCAATTTCCTCCTTTAGATCAGGATTCTTTAATTGAGTAATTTTCTTTTTTTTTTTTTTTACCTATAAAAAGGTAGTTGTTTGTGAAGGAAACCAGATACATATGCCATTTTCTTCTCTTATTTCTAATTTTCCAAGAAATGTTGCCTCAGGAGTAGAGACAAATTTTTGTACCTTGAATGACTTCTTTCAAGGTTTTAATCCATAGTCTGTACACTGGGAACTAGGAGGTAAAACAGAAGAATTGAACACGTCACTTGAAACCATGACCTTAAATCTCCAAACTAAGGAACCTAATCCACATGAGACATTTGTTTGTACATAAGCAGTTCCTCAGTCACTACTTTAAAACAGAAAACTCTGGGCATGGTATTTTATATAGACATAGGCTGTTTCTTGTGTGTCCTGCCAGAGTTTTCTGTATGCTTGTACAAGCATGGATTTTTGTTTTCACACCAAGTTTTGTGCTTGCCTTTCTATTAATGAATCTTGAAAGCATTCATATGTAGAGAGCAGCCCCATTATTTTAAGTAAGTGGCTGGATTTTTTTTACAAAAATGTCAATTCAGCCAAATGTCTTTTAATGAATACTTGTATCTTTATAAGTAATTCTCCAATAAACATATTGATGTATACTTAACAAGTATATCCATGGGATAAAATCCAAACTGGTAGAAATTCCCAGGGAGAGCCTTGTGGCAGTGTAAGTAGAGATGTCTTTTCCACCATATCTTTGCCAGCAGCAATGCCCATCAGATTTTTTTTTTAATGTAGAGCCAATCTGACAGTGGAAAATAATACATTGAGATTTATGTTACCCTTTTCTTAAGTGCAGTTCAATATGTGAATTTGCATCCTTTGCCCATTCTGTTATTATTCTAGTTTCTATATATATGTTGTTACATATCATTGAGTTGGAACTGATTCATAGCTGAGCCTCCAGTGGGTTTTCAGATTCAGTAAATTTCACAGAAGGTGAATGCCCATCTTTCTCTGCTAGAACAGCTGGTGGATTTGAATTGCATGCCTTTGGGTTGGCAGCTTAACTCCTTACCACTAAGCCACCAGAGCTCCCATCTAATACATAGGAGCTTTTTTATTCATTAAGGAAATGTGTCTTTGCTTGATGTTACAAATATTTTCCCAGTTCTGTCTTCTGACTTCATTGTAGGGCAATTCAATTGTAGGTATTTTTATCTTGTAAAAATATATTTTTTGGTGGAATTTAGGCTTTAGCTAACTTAGGAAGGACTGCCAACTTTGTATATGTGTATTTATGTCACTTTTTTCTAGATCTTAGTTGAACATGAAATAGGAACCAATTTGATTTTATTTATCCAGCTCTCAGATCCTCAGATAACTTTCTGCTGCCTCCCTCCCATAATTTTACAGTGTTTCCTTTAATATATAATAAATTCTTTTATATATTTGGCTCAATTCTCTAGATTTCTATTTTTATACTGTCTTCCATTAATAGCTCGCTCTCGCATGTGCCGGCTGTGTGTGTGTGTGTGTGCGCGCGCGCGTGTGTGCATGTATGTGTGGTGTGGGGGGTGTGTTTGTAATTACCACATTGTTGCAATTATCTTTTATTGGGCACAGGCATACCTCATTTCTATTTTTCATAATTTTTCTGTTCCTCCTCCCATATAAACAAACCTTAAGATCATCCTCCTCCTCCAATGTTCTGTCTCTCATTGCTGTCTAGTTGGAACCCGTCTTTCTTTTCTGGAGCCACTGGTGAGTTCTAACTGCCTGCTTTTGAGTTGGTAGTGTAGGTCTAGGAGGAGGACTCTTAACTCTTACATTTAGATGACTTTTAAAAAATAACAAAAGAGTTAAAAGTCACCCCTACAGTAATTCTCTTCTAACACTGTTGAGTTGCTTCCTGGATATTTTCTCAAAATTGCTATTTCTGTCTCTTGGGACAGAATTATATTGGGACTTCTCCATAGTTTGTGACCGCTTAAACCTTGTAAACTGGAGCCGTGAAAGCACAACAGGTGATCCAAAAGGGAAAGCAAATTGTTTTCCACAGGTAGATCAATGTACTTGGCACAAATCTCTGAAACCAAATCATAGCCTAATGGCATTTAGAAATAAACAAGATCTCTAATTTTCTGTAATTATTTGAATTTCATTGTGCAGAACCTTATTAGACCCCACAAATAATCTTAAAAGAGGCCACAAATAGTGCTATAAAATATATAGAGTACAGGAGCTAGAAAACTTCAATACTGCCAGACATCATAGACATTATTTGAGCATGGATTTTGCTTAGTTTCTTTAAGAAAAATTTTCCCCCACACTGATCTGGCATAGGACTTTTTAACATCATCTGAGGAGATTTGACGGCACATTAACAATACCAACCAGGAGATTTGAAAAGAAAATTGTTTTCTTCCTGGTAACAGATGGTCTTTGGTAGCAAGTGGGGAAGACACTCATCTATACTTACCTTCCTAGAGCAGGCTTTGATCATGTGATTAAACTCTTACCAGACAGAAATGTCTAGCACCTTGAAGATGTACATGCTTTGTGCTGAACTTCTAACCTAAAGGCGGACAGATCCACCAGCAGTGCGTTGCAAGGAAGCCTTGGTGGTCTGTTTCCAACAAGATTACAGCCAAGAAAGCACAGTGGAATAGTTCTATTCTGTAACACATGGGGTCACCATGGACTGGAGTCAACCCAGTGGCAATAGCCTACAGTCTACAGTCTCCCTGGGTGGCAAAAATGGTTAACACATTCAACTGCTAACCAAAAGGTTGGTGGTTTGAGCCTACCCAGGGACACCTTGGAAGAAAAGCCTAACCATCTACTTCTGAAAAATCGACTGTTAAAAAAAAACCCTGTGGACCACAGCATTGTTCTGACACACAGTGTATCAGTGACTTGGAGTTGGCTTGTTGGCAGCTGGGGAGTTCTAGTGGCCCATTGCCTTGGTGGTAAGGAATTGTGCTGCCAACCCAAAGGCAGGTGGTTCAGCTCTGCAGGAAAAGATGGACTGTCTCCTTTCAAGTGATTTAGTCTCTGAAAAACCCACTGGACAGTCAGCTATTAGCTGGTTCTGGCTCAGTGCCCCGTAGCAGTAACATAATCTGCTTGGAGGAGAGTAGCAAGGCGACCAGACAGGACATCTTGCCACATCCCAGCTGCCTGCTACTTCTGCTTCTCAGCCCTGCAGAGAACAAGGGATATCTTTATGTTGTCTTATGGTCACCTTATGTGAACATTTATGTAAACTCTTCTATGTCTTTTCTGTTTACTCAGTCATGGGATACTCCTTTTTTTTCTGCTTTTATATTTTTTTACCACTGATACGGAGTGATATACCATGCACTGTTTTTCTAGATGTTTTGTATTCACCCTCCTCCTTGATGATAACGCTCCTCTGTCTCTGTGCCCTGACACTGACCATGGAGCTGAGAGGTGCGGATGAAGCAAGGATCCCTGGCACCAATGCAGGGCCAAAAATCCAAGTCAGAGACCCAGGAGAATCCATGCCGGATGTGTATTCAAAAGCAACGGCTTTCAAACAATGAAACTGCAGAAGTCATTAGGATCAGTTTTGTGTATGTGTAGCAAGTTTGAAAGGCCGAGTAGAGTGGGGAAATGGTGTACAGTGAAGAAAGATAGGAAAACTATCTGCTCACTTAAACACTGAGAGGTTCACTTAAGTGAACTATAAACCAATAGAAAAGTACTGTGTTCTCAGTGGGGCAGGTGGGTCATCTAGTCCATGGGAATCCCAGGAGGAGCTCACTCAGTGGCTTCTCAGGTTTGAATCCACCAGCAACTCCCCCGGAGAAAGGCTGGCAATCTCCTCTGTGAGACTTTAGCCCTGGAAGTCCAGTGCAGGGCCAGTTATGAATCAGTTCTGATTTGATGACAATGAGAGAGAGCATCACATGAATAGACATTGATGGTGGCAACTTATTAGTAGAAATATGGTCCCTCTGTTTCTGCCTCAGGTACCTTTTATATTTGTGGTGTTGAGACACATTTTATATTTGTGGTGTCTCAGAATGTCATAGTGATTGCCACAGTGGGCCCAACATAGCAGAGATTGTGAAGAGGGTACCCAGAAATGGATAAGGTTTCTTTCTCTTGTACATCAGTTCATTATGAGTTAGAAGCAACTCGATGGCTCCTAACAATGGAACATCACTGTACTCCTAATGTCTAGGCGGCCCTTGGAGTTGTGCTTGAATAAAAGTGTGCCCTCTATTAACTACCCTCAGATTCTGCTCAGTGGTGCACCTTCCCCCGTGGAGGCTCTCAAGCCACTTCCATTTTTGCCATACCTTAGGTAAGGACTTGGCACCTTTTCTTCCAGCTGTTTACATCCATCTCAATATTAGTATTCAACCCTTGTGGATCGATAGTATCTTGACTTTTTAATGTATTGTGTTGTATTGCTGGATTCAGGGGTCCATTGTGTTCCACTCTTTGAGAAGCGTGACTTGTTTGAAAACTAATTTAGAGACTTTGTGGCTCTAGCAGGTGAAGTGTGAGATGGGGTTTTTCTCCCCCCTCCCCCCCACACCGCTCCCCAGCTCAGAGGTGTTAGTTTTCATATTAGTGGATCACAAAGAAGTCTCCCGCATTCCCACATCCTTGCTGATAAGAATTCTACCACACAGATAACTGCCCTGGGCAAGGGAGTGTTTGTTAGAAGACAGACTAGTCCTGTAAATGAACTCAGTTCATTGCTGGCAAGCTGGAACTGACTTATAACTGACCCTCCAATGGGTTTTTTAGAGGATGTGCTTCACACAGGAGAATGCCTATCTTTCTACTGAGGGTACAACAGCCTTTAAACAACCAGAGAGGCACTGTCTTTGGTTTAGCAGTGCAACTCCCTGTGAAGTATACCACCAGAGCTCCCCATGAGGGAGAATTACCACTAAGCTCCCACTTTAAACTTATCAAAATTGATAGAGTGAAGGTTCATAGTTTGCACAATTCTTTAGGTATTTTATTTAATCTTCAGAGTGGAGTGCCTGAGTTGTGCAAACAGCAAATGCATTGGGCTGCTGTTGGAGGCTTGAGTCCACTCAGGCACTTCAGAAAAAAGGCCTGGTGATTTACAGCTAAAAAAATCAGCTGTCAAAAGCTCATGGGGCAAAGTTCTGCTCTGATGCACTTAGGGTCTCCCTGTATCAGAGTTGACTTGAAATTGTGCAGGGATAAATCCGCATCATGTGTAAATCACATGTACTGTTTTGTCATGTAGAAATGAATCCTAACTCTTTATTTCTCATCCCCTCACTTTCAGTTTCCCTGGAAATAACATCCCCCAAGATGGCAGACGAGAGCAGCAGTACCAGGGAGTGCATGTCCTTCAGCGTGCTGAACTGGGATCAGGTTAGCCGGCTGCATGAGGTGCTGACTGAGGTCGTCCCAATCCATGGACGAGGCAACTTTCCCACCTTGGAGATAACTCTGAAGGACATTGTTCAGACCGTCCGCAGCCGGCTGGAGGAGGCAGGCATCAAAGTGCAGGACGTCCGGCTGAATGGCTCTGCGGCTGGCCACGTCTTGGTTAAAGACAATGGCTTGGGTTGCAAGGACCTGGACCTCATCTTTCACGTGGCTCTTCCAACAGAGGCAGAATTCCAACTGGTCAGAGATGTGGTTCTGTGCTCCCTTCTGAACTTCCTGCCTGAGGGTGTGAGCAAGCTCAAAATCAGTCCAGTCACTCTTAAGGAGGCTTATGTCCAGAAGCTGGTGAAGGTCTGCACGGACACTGACCGCTGGAGCCTCATTTCCCTCTCCAACAACAATGGGAAGAATGTGGAGTTGAAATTCGTTGACTCCATCCGACGCCAGTTTGAGTTTAGCGTGGATTCTTTCCAAATCATCTTGGATCCTTTGCTTTTTTTCTATGATGACTCCAGTAACTCCATCTCTGAGCACTTCCACCCCACAGTGATTGGAGAGAGCATGTATGGGGACTTTGAGGAAGCCTTTGACCATCTGCAGAACAGACTGATCGCCACCAAGAACCCTGAAGAAATCCGGGGTGGAGGACTGCTCAAGTACAGCAACCTTCTTGTGCGGGACTTCAGGCCCACAGACCAGGAAGAAATAAAATCTCTGGAGCGTTATATGTGTTCCAGGTTTTTCATCGACTTTCCGGACATCCTCGAACAGCAAAGGAAGCTGGAGACCTATCTTCAAAACCACTTCGCGGAAGAAGAAAGAAGCAAATATGACTACCTCATGATCCTCCGCAGGGTGGTGAACGAGAGCACCGTGTGCCTCATGGGGCACGAACGCAGGCAGACCCTGAACCTCATCTCCCTCCTGGCCTTGCGCGTGCTGGCGGAACAAAACATCATCCCCAACGCCACCAACGTCACCTGTTACTACCAGCCAGCCCCTTATGTCAGTGATGGCAACTTCAACAACTACTATGTTGCCCATCCTCCAGTTACCTACAGCCAGCCTTACCCCACCTGGCTGCCTTGTAACTAACCTTGAGACCTGAGGTTTCCACTGTGGGAACCCCAATAATTCAAGGGCTCTCAGGTAGGGGAGCCTCTTTCTAGATGTAGGTGTTTGGCTTTTAAAGGGGAACTCACTTCTGATTCTGCTTTTTTTTTTTTCCCTTTGTGTACCCATTGGAATGAGCCAACCCTAAAGGGACCCATATTCCAGTGCCATTTTGGAAAATGCTGTAGGAAGACTGATCTATCCACATCTTTGCAACATAGACACTAACATGTCACGTCCCAGACATTAGCACATGGGGATTTGAACTCTCTGCAATGATTGAGATTGCGGCAAAGCTTGGGCAGTGCGTGAGAAGTGCTAAGCTATTGATCTTCCTTCTCACTGGAGCCTGGAGTGGGCCGCGTTGGCGCTCTCTCGGGATATTCGGCAGTCACTTGGAAGTTGTGCTGATAGTCTATTTTCTTGTGTTAATTTTAATCAGGCAGAAAATGGTAAACATAAGGGTGCACTAGTGATTTACTTTTTGTTTATCCCCATCAGCAGAGCTGAGGGTTTCCTTGATCAATAAACCAAAGCCAATAGCTGGAGTATTGAGATCTTCTGGTTGGAAGTGGTTTATGATTTAGATGATGTGTTGTCACAAGGGATTGTGTGGAATTATCAAGGGGGGGGGAATGACCTGAGTTTTTTGAAATGTAACTTGAAAACAAAATGTGGAACCTAAAAATGGAATTTTGGTGGTGGGGATGATTGTAAATAGGAAACATGGATGCTCAGTTATTATTATTATTTTTTTTTCCTGTAGATTGAGGAATTCTTACTGAATGACTTTGGCCCTCCCTTCATCAGCTCTCTTCATGGCTAATTTTTGTTTTTGCTCAAGGATTGTGCTTAGTCTAGAGACATTATAGGAACTGACATGAGGGTCTTCTCATGATATGGGAAACCCATTTGGTCACATTCCAAATATGACATTTTTTTTAAAAGTATGATTTCCTCCCCAAATTTTGATTTAAGTTGGTTTTTGTTGTTGGGTTTTGTGTTGTGGGTTTTTTTTTTTTTCTTTTCCTCTCACAGCACAGAACATGAATTCTTGAATTTCAGCAGACTGGGATGACCTGTGGAATTATCTGTTTTGTCAGCAGTTTTCTGGTTTAAAATTGCTAAAGTGCTATACCTGGACTGCATGTGAAGGTGGATGCTCAGCATAAATCTGTTCTTGTGTGCATCAGAACAAATGAGGCATTTTTGGAATTATTAATTCTGGTGTATCAGGGAAGAATTGGGTGAATGAATGATCTTCCTTGTTCTGGTAGATTTGATCATGTTTGATTTCCCCCACCCACCCACCCTGGTATTTTTGAAGGAAAACAGTGTTAATCTCTAGTCTAAAGTAAGCTTAGTTAAAGTGGGAGGGATTTAGGCTAATGTACCTGGTAAATTTAGAGAGGGGATTTTGTGTGTTGAATTGTTTTGTGGACTCTCTTAGAAAGCATCATGTTAGGATATCAAGGGCAAAGACACTTAGTATTGCCAGCTTGGTTTTTAGAGTTATTTAATCAAATACATGCTTCTGATTTTTTATTTTATTTTATTTTTTTTTTTACTTCTGTGGTCATAAAAGTCTCAAACCTTGCCTGGCTACTTTCTCCTTGCTCTAAGCAATGAAGTTATCTTAATATAGAAATGCTTAATAGAAAGAGTGGTTTACTTTTCTCCTAAAGATATGTATTTAGGTTTCTTCTGGAATGTGATGTCTTAGTCCTCTTAAATGAAAACTGATCAGACATGACTGAAATCCAAGACTTGGCCAATATCCATGCTGAGAGATTTGAGGTGAATAGAAGCCACTTGTTAGTATAACCAGCTCTTGTGTCCCTGTGAGCCTTATATTGAATTCACTGGCATTACGTCAAGGCCAGCTCTATGCTGAGAGAGGCTGCAGGGATTGAATCCCAATGAAGAATGAATGTCAACTTTAAAAACTACCTGGTCATCCATGACCTTAAAAAGCTGCCATTATGGTCAAATGGCAACATGTTTGCACAGAACTGACAGATATTGGCAGATTTATTTAACCAAAGCTTTGAAATGTGATGAAGCCATCAGCATAAGCACTTGCTAGCTTGTTATAGAAATCAGTATTGCCTCTATTTAGAAGGCCTGGGGATCAGGGTAATGAGACACCAGATGAAGATGGGATCAGAATTGTGTCAAGTCATTAAATTTCCAGTTTGTTCTTGAAGTTCTTTCTGTTATATATGTATTTTTTTTCTCCCTCCTAATTTGTAGTAGTCTTCATCAAAGGTCTTTGCTATCATTGCAGGATGGCAATTTTACCATAATGGAACTTGTCATCTTGGTTGAATCTCTTCACCTGAATTTCTGTCAGCCCAGATATTTTTGATAGTAGGCATATGTTCTAGAACCAGTGGGGTAGAAAGACTGCCTGCAGCTCAGGACACCATTGCTCTAATCAAAGCTGCACTTTAAAACACAGTGCCTGGTCTAGTGATATTTTTTGTGAGCCTCAGAATAGACCAGGTGACTTGAAAGTTCAGGCGTGTGGGATCCAGCTGGACCTTGGCCTTTCATGCTTTTTACGAAGCTCCAGGATCCTCTGAAATTGTAGAGTCCAGTGGTTCCTTTTTTGTGTGTGTTGAACAACATGAAACTTGGCAGTGATAGAGGGCATTAAAGTGCAAGATCTAATACAAATTTAAGCAGTGTCTAATTTACTTCAGGACTCTGAATAGTTTTTGGAAGCTTTATAAACTTGCAGCCTGTTATCTCATCCTGCTGATTCAAATCAGACTGAAGAGTAGTGAGGTTAAAATGGTACCTTTCTCCCTTATTGGTGGAAGGGCATCTACTAAATTCCTGACCTTGTATCTCCATTTCTTCCTTAAATCTTGCTTTGACATCAAAACAATGTTCCTCACTCACAACTTCAACTTCAGGAAAAAAGTTCTCACCAACACCTTCATGTCTGAATTTCAATCGTTGACTGCACGTGGGATGTGACATCGCCCAACCTGAGAGAATCTGCTGGATATAGAGATTTGAGTAGTTATTGGTCCTGTTTATGGTACAAATACAGTTTGACATTCAAGATCTTCACCTTCCCCCACCCCTTTCCAAGTTTGATTTTTCTCTGGGGATTTGAGTCTCAGCAAGCTGCATATGAACCCAAGTTTTTGTGGTGGCACATTAATAATAAAATTTCTAAAGATCTCATTATGCTTGTCATTGAACTTCCCTGGTAGTGCTAACCCCTTCACTTATGCTAGGTTAAGGTTTTAAATTGGTACTCTTTTGTTAACTTTGGAGAAATGGTACCACTGAAAGCAACTTCCTTTAAGATAATTCCTTTCTAGGTAACTTTCTGGTACTGGTCAGGCACCCTCTTCTAGAAAATAAATTACAGTTATCTGATAGTTAAAAAAGAAACCCTTATTCTCACTGGAGATGTTTCTCCCTGGGTATCGAAGGGTTTTGTACTAGGGAGAATCCTTTGAGTGGATTCTTTAAATTGAGAGAACTTCAAGTTTCCAAGATTAGAATCATATCTTTAATCTGGCAGAGTCCAAAATGTCACAGCTGCCATTGGAACATATTCCAATCCAACCAATTAAGTTCAGAGGACCAAGGGAGGTGAGTAGGAGGAAGTATTAAGACAAGAAAACAAAATCAAAACCCATCAACTTTTCAGGATTATTTGTGAAGATCTGGAAGGCAAGGATCAGGAAAGAAAAAGGGCTATTTTGTGGGTTCAAGTGCCTAAATCTTGTTTACCTATCACTTTTTTTAAAAAAATAGTTGCACAAGTGTAAGCTGAGGAAAGTGTTTGGAGTTTTGCCTGGACTAGTGAGAGTTGGTGTAAATCTTCATGTTTGCATGGGAAGGTGAGAAGACCATTCACTAAAGAGGAAGTAGTTGAAATAAAGGGCTATTTGGGCTTTTAAATTTTTTTTAATATTCAAGTTATCTTTTTAAAAATGAGTAAAAGTCTACTTAATTTTCTAAAACAGCTATTGCTTTCCAAAAATAGTAGATGAAAAGTCAGATACCCTTTAGACTAAATTGGAAACTTTCTCATAATTTCTATATTTATGAATATTAATTTCTTGGCAGTATCTATGGTGTATGGGGATTCCTCTTTGTTAATGGTCACTAACCTTCCTGATGCCAGTGAAATCACTTGTCAATGCAAAATGTGTTAGAACTTGATGAAATTAAGCTTTTTGAGTTTGAGAAATAAAGTGTATTTAAAAAATACCAACTTGTCAGGTATGCTCATTTCCTTTCTCCTCAAGGGTTATTCTAGATTATAGGAAACATTGGATTGTGGTGAACCGCTGTCATTTCAACAGGGAATAATTCCATGAAACACCATTCTTTGGGTTGAAGTTGTGAAGATATGTATGTGTAGTTACTTTGTGTTGTTGTTAGGTGTCGAGTCGAGAATGACTTCAAACAACCCAATGAACAACAGATCTGAACCATGTCCTATCCTGTGCCACCCTCATCAACTTTGACATGCTTGAACCCATTGCTGCAGTCGCTGTGTCAATCTGTCTGGTTAAAGAGTCTTTTCTCTTGCCAACACTCCACCTTTCCAAACATCATGCCCCTCTTCAAGGAATAGCCTCTTCTAGCAACATGCCCAAAGTGTGTGAAATGAAGCTGCATTATCTTTGCCTCCAAGAAGCACTCTGGATGCGCCTTCTCCAAGACACATCTGTCTGTTCTTTTGGCAGTCAATAGGACATTCAGCAGTCTTCCCCAGTTACATTGAGAGGCCATAATTCTCCAAAGATTTGGAGTCATGACTAATTTAAACTGAACTATTCTTGATCACAATCTATTGGCCAAGAAGGGGTTATACTCTACTTGATCTGTCTTGTCATCTTGGTTCATACTTAAGGCCAGCTCTCTTGAACTTGACTGCAGAGACATTTTAAAAAAAGGAACCAAAATAACTAACCACATTATATACAATGACTATCATAGCTCATTTATATTTATGAAGATTAATGTGTACTAGTGAAACTTGAGTAGTTGATATTTGAAAGGTATACAGTAGACCTTGCACAGTGACCAACTTTCTTCTTGATACCTTTGCAATAATCCTGCCTACCCCTAGCCTATTGACTTGATTCTCCCACTACCTACTCTTTTGGTTGTCTGAAAAAAAGCCAAAGGTACATATTGCTATTCATCATAAAAGCCTTTCTAAGTTCTCTGACTCAGCCCAACCTTTTCCATGACATGTCTGAGTGCTGAATTTCTTAAACTTGTATGCTGTCTTTGATAATTATTGTCAAGAGACATACGTTTTTCACGGTGTAAAATCAGCCCATTACCTTCAGCCTCTGCTCCTCCAACTTTTCAATCTGA
Organism: Elephantulus edwardii; assembly: GCF_000299155.1. Taxonomy (NCBI): domain Eukaryota; kingdom Metazoa; phylum Chordata; class Mammalia; order Macroscelidea; family Macroscelididae; genus Elephantulus; species Elephantulus edwardii. The sequence continues at coordinate 3,318,829 of NW_006400012.1, forward strand.
GGATGAGTGCTCTTTGGCGTCAGTAAGTGAAGTCCTTTCCAATCACTTCCTGGTAGCTTTTATTCTCTGAAGACTGACAGCTCACACCGTTTTCCCTTTTCTCATCCTGACGTGTGTGTGTGTGTGTGTGTGTGTGTGTGTGTGTGTGTGTGTGTTAGTGTTACTAATTTTTTCCCATCCTGACATTGTTAATGTTCTTGTCAGTGACCTCTTTACAGTTAACTATTCTAACCACCCCCTTACATTAGCTAGACTTAGTCTTAATCTTGAGCTGGTTATGAATGTTGGAGTGAGTTTCTTCTCCCTTCCACTACAAGAATTTGGATCAATTGAGGAACAGTTTCATGGGCTTAGGCCTGTGAGTTTTTTCCAGGATCTATTTCCTCATATATAATGTATAGATTTTCTGAAGTGTTCCTAGACTATAGTTTCTTTTTTTTAAAGGAAAGTTTATAGAGACTTTGCATTTCCATTCATTCATTGTTGCACTTTTCTCCCTGCTCATACATTCCCCCCCCAATTTACTCTTCTCTTTGAAAAGTAAAAGAAAAATTCTTTCCTTGTTATGCAATCCCACCCCCAAAGTCCACTCCACTATGCTGCCTTCATTCTGAACTCCTATCATGACAGTAATACCTAATCATATGTCCCTTTTAAACAGTTCTCTCCCTCATCTGTTTCAATGCAGTGTACATTATTTATCCCTTTCCTCTCAGTTTTCCCCCATCCCCTATGTCAGTCCTCTTTTATAACAATGACATTATGCAGTATTTGTCTTTTTGTGACTGAGTAATTTCACTCAGCATAATGGCCTCCAGGGTAGCCCATTTTGGATGATATTTCATGAGTTCCTTGTTTTTCAATGCAGCATAGTATTCTATTGTGTGGTTATACCACAGCTTCTCTATCCATTAATTTTTTGATGGGCAGGTTTCCAACTCTTTGTTTTGGGTTGTTTCCAACTCTTTGCTATTGTGAAAAAAGTTGAAATAAACATAGGTGTGCATATATCTGCTTGGGTGGCAGTTAGGGTCTCTTTGGGATATATTCCCAGTAGTGGAATTACTGGGTCAAATGGTATATCTATTTGCAACTTTTTGAGAAAGTGCCTCACTGCCTTCCATAGTGGTTGCACCATTTTACACTCCCACCAATAGTGAATAAAGGTTCCTGGTTCTCCACAACCTCGCCTGCATTTGTTGTTTGCTGTTCTGCAGACTCCAGTTTCTTGGCATAACCTTTTGCTTTTTCCCAAGCTAGAACCTCCCACCTTACCACTTGTGTCCATCTTTCTTGACTCTTTCAAGGGCTCTTCTTAAAATAGATTTATCTATGTCTCTTTCATATATCAAGACTTGCTTAAGGCCTTCTTGTAGAGAGGCAGATATCAGATTCAACATGATGTTTGGAGTTATTATTTCTAGCCTACTGGGTAAGAGGTGAACTGCCAACCCAAAGGCAGGCAATTCAAAACCACCTGGTGCTCCATGGCACAAAGATGAGTAATCTCATAAAATATACGGTCTCTGAATGACAAGAAGACCTAGGCTACCTTTCTATTAAAATACCAATTTCTTCCAAACTGATTTGTTTCTAGCTCTAGGGCATGTGATTCTTTCTGTGCTCTTAAATGCCCAACAAAAATGTCACTGCTTCTCTTTATCTCTGGCTTCCCAGGCCCCTGACCTTGCCGCCGCCCCCTTCCTGTTGTTTTCATTTGTGTGTTCACTGTGCTGCGTCAGCATTTCACCCACCTTTTTCTCTTCAACTGTGAGCACCTGCATGTTTTCTTTCCCTCTGCCTCCCACATAACTGGCATAGAAATGATGCTTCAAATGTTGGACTTTGTATTTTCTTTCGTCTCTGGAGAACTTGGACTCTGCTCATTAACAGCTAGGGGCTCCATTCTCACTATTTACCTGGGTATGTTGTAATGATTCGCTTTGGTGCTAGGGAAATATTTTAGTCCCAGGCATTGTCCAGACTGATTGATACACAGAACAAATTATGTGGGAAGTGGTGCTGTGATGCAATGGATCATAAACTCTTGGCCTTCTGTTTACTGCTTGCTGCTTACAAAGACTGTTTACATCTTCCTAACTTCCCATCCACCACAGCTTCACCCATCTGGTGTTTTAACTTCCTTTGTGTTGCCTCCTGGTATTAATTCCTCAGCATGGAGAGGATGCTGATTATCACCAGTATCTCTGGGATTCTAGAAATTAATTTTTTTTAAAAACTTCTAGGAAACATACACAGTTGTAATTTGGCACTGACAGCTGGTAGAAGATGTTAAGAGCATTTACTGGACCAGAGAGGGTTTATAAGATAAGCCCTGGAAGAAACAGAATAATGGTACTACTATACTACCTTAGCTTGGTGTATTCTTTCTTCTTCTTTCAGCTTCTTGCACACTTTATACCACATGAAGTAGAAAGATCCCAAGTCAGGGATAGATCGAAGATTAGGGTGTAGTAAAATAGATAGCTTAGTGATATGTGTACCATTCTCTACCTCATCAGGCTGAAGGGGCTTTAGTAAAATCATAGGAATCCCTTTGTTCCAGTTAACAGTAGTAAAGCTGGAATTAGAGTACTTCCTGGCCCTATGGTCTCTCTGGTTCCTCAAGGCGTTGCTCTTCTGGGAGCGAATGTATATAGAATAATGTGCTGCCCCGGCCACAGCAAATTGGCCATATATGCCCATTTAGCCTCCTGTCTTTTTTAATTTTTGTTTTCATTGTTACACATTTTCTTACCCTCTTCTCTTCCCCTGCCCCTAGCTCTCCCTGCAATGCACCCTTTGCTCCAGATTGTTGTCATAGCCTCCTCTCTTGCTTGCCTATGTTATGCAGAATTCTGTTACCAAAAATCCAAGTGTGTGGGTAAAGGCTTGTTTATGTCTGGAGACTTGAGTCTCATTCCTTTGCTTGGGTCTTAGAGCGATTTGGTCTGTCTATTCTGGCCATGATTGGGTAATAGGACTCTATAGGTCTCTCAACCTTGGCAAGTCACTGCCTACATGCCTGTTAGTGTAGAAAGTGTCTTAAAGATTCTAGAAGAAAATATGAGATGCAAGAGTCACAGGCCTTCTCTTAAATACTTAACCTGGGAAGAAGTAGTGTGTGTGTGTATGTATGTATATATGAATGTGTGTATGTATGAATGTGTGTGTGTGTGTGTAAAGAGAAAGATGGAGACCGAAACTTGACAGTGACTTTGATAAGACTTTTCTCCTAAACCATTTCACCCATCTCCTTCACTCAGGCAATGTATAACAAACCTTTGCTAAAGGTATGGATCTTTGAAAATTAAAGCTGTGAGAAAATGGGATGACAATTCCCAAGAACACATTGTCTGTTAGTATGTGGTAGACAAGTAGCAATGTTCCCATTGCACAGGCCAGAAGCCAGAGGCTCCGCATTTCTGAGTTGCCCAAGAGTACAAGATGCGGGTTATAAGATAGGAGGCAGAGTGTATGCACAATGAGTGTATGCACAAACTGATCTCCTGACTCCAAGGCCCTGTTCTTTCCACTATTGAACTCTGTAAACCATAAATCAGCAGGCAAATGCTCACTGCTATGCCAGCCCCCCTCTGGAGGGCCCTCAGAGGTGTTGAGTTGCCTGGTAATAGATCCGCTTCTATTTCTACAGGGAAAGAATTTGTGGGACAGGCCAGCAGCTTTTCTCAGACAACCCTTCCTTTGTAACTCAGGTGTGGGGGGAACCTCCTGCAGGTCTGCTAACATGTTTGGGGACGAATCACCAAGTGCTAGGCCCCGTGCTTTATTGTCAGCTGCCCTCAAATGGATTTGAGGCCCTAGGCTAAACATCAACAGTTCATCTCCAAACAGCTTCTGAGGTAGGATATTTACACTTACAGAGGAGGAAACCGCAATGCTGTACAACTAGTGAGTGGCAGAGAGGCAGGGCCTATCTGTGAGGAGTTTGATTTGGAGACTCTAGCTTTCAGCTGCTTTCTTGTATACCATTTTGCCTTCACTTTGTATTTACAGAGTGGCAAGTAGAAGAGGCACCTGCATTGCTGCCTGAATCAAATGCTGATCCTATAGGACAGTCGAATGGAAACCCCAGAGGGTTTTCAAGGCTGTAAATCTTTGAGGGTAAACTGCCACATCTTTCTCCTATGAAGTTCAAACCACTGACTTTTCTATTAGCAACTGAGCACTTCATCACGGTGCCACCAGGAATCTTTGGAAGAGGAACAGGTAAATCCATAGTCTGCCTTTTATTCCAACTGGAGCCTTTGATGGGGAATGAACACACCTTCCAAGCCTGTTGTTGATAAATGGTGCTAAACAAAAGCCAATGAGACTGATTTAAAAAAACAAACAAAGAAAACCAAAAACAAAACAAAAAACCAAACTTGACTGTTAAGTAGTGTGTCTATACTAGGTTATGTTTGGCATCACATGTTAAATTGCAGTTGACATTGAAATAGCATGTTTAGTTTTCTTAAGCCAAAAGCTATATGTTTAAACTTCTTGCAGGTTGGAGAGGAGGGTGGGGTTCTCGGGAGGACTTTTGCAGAAGGACTTTAGCAGAGGAAACCAGCTCACCCACAGCTATGGAACAATGAAACCGAGAAGGGAGGGACTCCAAAAACTAATAGCAAAACCTGAAGCAGTTCCTGGAATCAAACACCTGCAGATTTTTTGCACTAAATATAGTGGAAGCCGGGCCATCTTATCCTTGAGTCAACACTACATGCTAGGCAGCTTTTTATGAAAAGGATCTTTACATTGGCTCGAGACTGACTCTAGCTGGGAGGAGCAGCATTTGGGCAGCTCTGAATGGCCTGTTGGCTCCTCTGCTGCTCCCTCCTATCTCAGGATCCTCTTCAAAATTTCACTCTGTAGTTTGTGGTTGTCAGTCATTGTGTTTCTCTTGCTCCATGATTTATTTGAGGAATTGGTTTCCTTAGCCGTTAGATGGTTTGGACGTGGATGGGAGGAGAGCCCTCTTTCTCTCAAGCTCAGGCAGCAGAGCCAGCTTTTAGTAGGCTTATTTTCCATCCTCCTCTAGATGTTACTGAAAGGAAAAGGATTCTTTGACTTTGCCTTTTGCAGCTTGGCTGTGGTTGAATTGAACACAGGCTCTATTTCAGGAAATGTTAAACCAGAGGCTTGTGGCTGCAGTGCTTGGCTCTGAGGCCTGATAGGTGATGCTTACAGCCTCTTGTGCAAGTGCCAATTCATGCCCAGCCCTGTTCATGGGAGCCAGGAGTAGAAGTCTCAGAAACGCAGAAGAGCAGCAACACAGAAGAATAGAGCTTTACAGCCAGAAGTTCAGACGCCACATTTTCCTCTGACTCCCTGTGGGATCTGGAAACCACTCCAAGCCCAGCTTTCTCTGTTGGTATAATGCTCTTAATGATGACACACACTTTGAGAGCTGGCTGAGAACAAGTGAAACAAGGTACTTCATAGAAAGCCTAAGCCTGTACCTGGTGCTCATAAATGGCATCTGTTATTTGATGTCTTCTGCCCTCCATGACACTACAATCTGCTTGGAAAGTGAAGTGAAATTTCTAAGTGGTATTTAAAATACCAACATATGTAGGAGTCCCTGGGTGATGTAAAGATGCAGGGCACTGTGTTCCAAGTGGAAAGACTGGAAGTTTGGGTCTACCCAGAAGTGTCTCAAAGAATGTCCCAAGGATCCTTTTCTAAAAAAGCCACTGAAAACCCTGTAACTACTGTTCTACCCTGATGCCCTTTGGATCACCATCTATATCAAAGTCAACTCCACGGCAACTGGTTTACTTTAGTGTCACACAGTAGTGCCAGGACAGAGCCCTGGATGGTACCCTGGGTTCCTAACCCAGCAGCTGGATAGAGCCCACGCCACCCAGGCATGGCCCACACTGCATTGGCTCTCGGGTACAACTGTGTGCAACATATATGTGTGACAGGTTCTTCAACTTTATTCATCAGGAAGTAAGTGTTGGCACTAACTGCAATTTAATAAGACCTACTATGGCTGTAAGGAGCTGTGGTGACCTGACGGTTAAGGAGTTGTACAGGCAACTCAAAGGTACTCTGTTTGGATCCACCAGCTGCTTTATGTGAGAAAGATGGATGTTCTCATGTGATTAACTGAGTCTGAAAACCTTCTGGAGGGTCAGCAAGGAATCAGTGCCAACTCGATGGTAAGAACAACAACAATGGCTATGGTGGCCTCGTAAGGAAGAATACTGCTGACTCAAAGGTATTAGGTTTGACTGTACCAGCAACTCCAAGGGAGAATGATGGGAGTTCTCCTCTCGGGAAATTTACTGCTTCTGAAAGTCCATTGGAAGGTCAGCTATGAGTCCAAAATGATGGCAATTGTGAGAAGACTATGGTCATGCCCATGACAATCTGGAAAGGTAAATAGTAACAGTTTCTCCCCACTCCATCCTCTCCGTAATAGATGAGAAACCAAGGCTTACAGAGGCTAAGTAACTTGTCACGGCCCACACAGGTGTTGAGTGAGGGAACAACCTGGGCTGAACAATTGCACTCTAGAGTCAAGACGATGTGGACCATGCCCACGTGGCCTCGGCCTTGCCCAGCTGCTGGACTGGGAACCCAGAGTACCAAGCAGGGCTCTGTCCTGGCAGACAGTCCCACTGCCCTTTGGATTGCACTATCAACACAATTCCCATCAGACAACCAATTAGCCTCACTCCTGAGGGAGACGTTGCCAATTCACACAGTTGCCCAAAACTCCAGACCAGCTTCCCCCACTCCTGTGCTGGGAGTAAGCAGAGAATGGAAGACACTGTTCTGGATGACTACTGTGAACTCACTATATAACAGAGTTATTTTGTTCTTTCTCTGAACAACTTCACTGTCACAGGAATTAGAATCTACATGTTGCCAAAGCCCAGAACCCTCTTGCTCTGGTGTGGCAGGCTCTTTTGTAAATGTGTGACCAGCTGGTTTTGCTGGGATGTGCACATTTTTAATAATGGTGATGATCAACAAAAGAGGACTTTGCAATGAAGAGGGCGTTTCCTCTCGCCAAAGCTGCTGTTTCAGTTGTTCCCCCACAGCCTAAGCCCCACAGCCAGCCCCTGCGGTCCCCTGCTAGGACCTGCTCCTCTGCGCCCAGAATCAGGCAGTCTGAGGGTGAATGGGCTGAATGAAAGCAGCTCGGGCCTTCCCTGGCTGGAATTTTGAACACACACATTCCTTAACTCAGTTGTGTTTTCTGTGTGAGAGGCAAGGGCTGCCTGCACCCTCCGTGGCTTCCAGTAGGGTCAGCAGTCCAGGATGCTGAGAGAGCCAGGTGGAGACACAGCATAGCCGGTGAGAGCAGCGTGGGCGCATTTCTTCCCCAATCACTGTGGAAACCATCAGCTAAAGAACGTACCGGGGGATGTTGGGAGCGGTTTTCTAGGTCAAGAGTCAGCAACTTTTTCTGTAAAGGACCAAATAATACTTTAGTCTCTGCAGACACATGAACTCTGTCGGACTCAACTTTGCCGTCACAGCATGATGGCCTCCAGTAACAATTCAGAAACGAATCAGCAGAATTGTGTTCCATAAAGCTTTACTTAAGAATACTGACATGCAAATTTCATATGATTTCCATGTGTATTGGACATTTTCCCCCACTTATTTAACATATCAAATCCATTCTTAGCTTGTAGGCTATGTATATACAGGCAGCAGGACGAATTTGGTCACAGTTCTAGAGGATGGGCTGCTTCAGAGCAAAATACTCCTCCCTCTGTTCTGCCCCCTCCTTCCATTGGAATCAGTGTCTCCCAGCAAAGTGGAACTGCCAAACACTAGACCTGCTTTTTTTGTTTCTTTTCTGTCCTCTACTCCACCTATATGGTACCTATAAGCGTGAGTTGCTACCACTGTGACTGTGAAGTTGGCTCAAGGTCTCAGCCATGTGGACATTGCTGCCTTCTGGCCCCAGAAAGTCCCCCTGGCTCGTCTTCCACTATCCCCTTCTCACAGCTGGAGAAGCCCTTTTGTTCCTCAGGGTCATAGTTTCTCCTTTTTTGTTCCTGAAATAGATGGACTCCCTTCCATGGTTCCTTATGTTGTTAGTTGCTATGGAGTTGGCCCCAGATTCATAACTCTGCACTTCAAGATGGGACAGTTGTGAGCCATTGGGTTTCACGTGGAGGATTTCAGAAGTAGACCACTGGGCCTTTCTCCTTAGTCTTGACAGGCCACTGAAAAGAAACCCTGCAGCATCATAACAACACATCAGCCTCCACTAAGAGATAAGGGGGTAGCTTCTCTGAGGTGTGCTGGCCAGATACTGAATTCTGGTCTCCTATATGTTTTTGTTGTTAGGTGTTTTTGAGTTGAGGACAATTCATAGCAACCCTGTGAAGAACAGATCTGAACCTTGTCCTATCCTGTGCCATCCTCATAATTTCCCACACTCAAGCTCATTGCTATGGTTACTGTGTCATTACACCTGGTTGAGGGCTGTTGTTATTGTTTGTTGTTAGGTGCTGTCAAGTCTAGTATGAATCACAACCTGTGAACCAAAGATCTGAACCCTTTTCTATCCTGTTCCATCCTTACACTTTGTACACACAAGAGCCCAAAGTGGAAGTCATCATGTCAATCCACCTGGTTGAGGATCTTCTTCTCCTTCGTGGAACCTGCACCCGTCCCAACATCATGTCCTTCTCCAAGGAATAGCCCCTCCTAGCGATATGTCCAAATTGTGTGAGGTGAAGCCTCATCATTCTTGCTTCCAATGAGCACTCCAGCTATACCCTCTCCAAGATATATCTGTTTGTTCAGTGTTCTTCTCCAACACCACAGCTCAAAGGCATTAATTATTTTTCTGTTATCCTTATTCATTTTCCAGCATAGCAAGTGATTGGAAATAATATGGCCTGAATCAGATGCACCCTAGTCCTCAAACTGACATCATTACTCCTCAATAATTTGGAGATGTCCCTAACTACAGATTTTCCCAGTGCAATGTGTCTCCTTATTTCCTGACTTATGGTACCAAGGGTGTTAACTATGGATCTAAGCAAGATGAAGCTCTTGATAGTTTCAGCCTCCTCTCCATCCATCATGATGTTGTCTATTGGTCCAGTGGTGGAGGGTAGAAGGCAAGATTTCTGACAATGAACCACCATTGCCTCCTTGAGTCCTGTCGGGAGACCCTCCTCCTACTCTCAAAGAACTTGGCACAGTTTGCCTGAGACTTTTAAGGTAGATCACTCAGTCAGGAGAGGATTAATCAGTACAGTGTGCACCAGATTGCACTGAGCAAGGTACACAGGAGCTTAATTGTGTTTACTTAGCAATCTGTGGTGAGTTTCACATAGATTTCACATGAAGGATAGTGAAATTGTGCACTGCAGATGGGTGGGTGGGAAGGCACAATTAGATATGTGCACACCTTGCTTATTGAGCAATCTGATCATCTCCTCAGTGTTCAGTCAAAAATATATTCTAAATATGTACAAAATCCCAGAACCCCAAGACAACATACATTTAAAATTGGATCTATGTCAGGCTATTTCTCCTTTCACCCAGTATGCCACCTACTCATACAAATGCCACCTACAGGTAAGAAAAACCCCTGTTATGGCGTCATAGGGGTGGACTCAGACTGGAGAGACCTTTGGTGGTATTCTCAGGGGCTCCTGGGGCTATGTGAGAGTGATGTGACTCACTGAACCCCCAGGCTAGGGCATCCAGCACAGTCCAGCCCTCTTCTCTCTGGTCTCAGAGCTCAGCCTCTGCTTCTGTAGCTTTAGAGTTTCAGAGAAACTATTATCACACATAAGTATGCTCAAGGAAGATGGGGGTTCCAGCCACGAAAACTTAGCGATGTCCTTACATATACTCAAGAGGAGATGAGGAAGGCACTAAGGTTATCAGGTGACTATGTGCACCATTCAAGTGTTCAAGGGACAAGATGAAGGAAGGGTCTCTAGTGAGGGAGACTCAATCCTACCATGAATATAGTCAAGAAGGTTCAAGTCAAGAAGAAATGTGTCTGAAAAATACTGATTTTGGTAAGAAGAATCAGGAAAGGGTAGCTCACGGCCTGGGGAGGGAGAGAGTGACGAAATCTTTGCAATGCAGGGAGTCCAAGTACAGTAGACCCCTGAACAACGTAGGTTAGGTGTGTTGACCTCCTGAACAATCAATTATTTGTGTGTAACTTACAGTTGACCCTTGAGCAGGATAGATTTGAACTATATGGGCTCAGGTTGAGATGTGTGCATTATAAATACTAAGAGAAGTCACTTTTCTTGATGTGAGTAGTTCTCTCCCTATGTGTGCTCATAGGGGCTTGATAGGGCCCACAACCAACAGCACCGGGGGTGGGGGGGACACCCATGTATAAATTGACTTGTGAAATTCAAACGTGTATTGCCAAAGGGTCAACTGTATCTGTCCCTTCCTGGTGTCTATCTTTTCTATTTAACAGGGAAAGGACGGTGAGAGTGGGACATGAGTGAGGGCCATGGAAGTGAGCACTGCATGCACAGTCATTTCCTAAGCCTGTCGCTTTTGGAAAGTTTAACTCTCTGTTTCTGAGGTTATAAAAATAAGGCTACTTACCTGTTGTAGTTCGTATAGAGATGAAAGGATATAAAGTTAATAAAGGCCCTGACCCTAATAAGGAGCTCTAGTGGTTTAGTCCAAAGTGTGTGCTGCACTGTTAACCAAAAGGCCTAGAGTCTCCAGTGGTTCTAATCCGCCTATTGCTCTGAAGGGGAAAGGCGGGCACTCTCCTTCCACTAAGATTTATAACCCTGGAAATGAGATGGAGGGCTGCTGCTCATTGGAATTTATTCAACAACCATAACTTAGACCGTGCTAAGTGGAGGGTTAGTAGATCCTAATGTATGTATGTGTGTGTATATACATGTGCATTACTCTAGTTCTCTGAGAGTTTGTGTGTTAAAAGAATGATTCTGAATTAAAGTCAATGGTGGTGTGTACCATTGGGTCAGAACCAACTCATAGCTGACCCTCCAGTGGATTTTCAGAGGCAGTAAATCACACTTATCTACCTCCCAAGGAGCAGCTGATGAATCTGAACTGCATGCCTTTGGGTTGGCAGCCTCAACTCCTTACCACTACTCTGCAGAGCTCCCTAAAGTCAAGTAGTTTATTTTTTTTTTTC
>NW_006400012.1:3330071-3339881 GCF_000299155.1 Elephantulus edwardii
AACTGTGACTGGAGTTTATTTTTTTTTTTCAATTTTGATCTTCGTACCATATGATTAAAATTCCCTGAGATTCTAGTTAGCAATTAAAATTTCCAAGATCTCATAACAATATGACTCGGTTGGTCCCTGGAGATCACTTATTGAGTGGATGGCAACTGTTTCTGGTTTGGAGTAGGACTAGGGAACTATTCCCAGATGATTCTCATGTGGAACTTGGGAACCATAGCTATTAGTATTAAGAAGACATATGACAGGAGCAGAGGCAGTCAGGGAGCCCTTGATCCACTGCTGTCAAGTCAATTATGTCTTCTAATAGACTGTCCCATGGGGTTTCCTATAAGGATAATAGAAGAATTGATGCCTTTGCATTGTGGTGCTAGAGAAGGGTATTGAATATACTATGGACTACTAAGAGAACACACAGATCGGTCCTAGAGAGGGTGAAACCAGACTGCTCCTTAGAGGCAAGGATTTTGAAGCTCCATCTGACATACCGGGGTAATAGGATCAGGTGTGTCAGAGACAATGAAATTGGCTCAAGATCGAGCAGGGTTCAGAACTGTCACACACAGGGCCACTATGAGTTGGAGGCAACTCGACTGCACATAACAACAACAACAACAATAATCTTTATGAGAGCAGATCACCAGATTTCTGGATTAAAGCTGTAGGGATTCAAACTGGCAACCTTTTGGTTAGCAGCTGAGCTCTTAGCCCCTGTACTACTTGTAGGAGTTAGAGAATAGGTCCCCAAGGTTAGAAGAAACTATCTTAGGGTCCAAAAAACCCCCACCAAAACCCAATAAAACCCAAACACCTATCACAGGTTTAAAAAGAAAAAGATGGTGACCAGCAACTATAAATAAGCTTGAAATCTGCATTTAGAATTAGTCTGAATTTGTAAAGAAATAGATACATGAGATTATGAAGAGACTAATTTTCCTGTGCTTCACTTACATGAAAATGTGAGAAGACAAATATTTTTGTGGTGTACTCATAGAAGCGTGATGGAACTTACTCGTTTGAGATGATAGTGTTAATGTGTCACATTTTTAATGTCCATTTTTTGGGGGAAAGACCAAACCAAACAGAATAAATCCACAATATTGTACCTGAGGAGAAACTGTGTGTGAAATACACAATACATAATAAAATCATGAGCATTTATGGTTTGTAGAATAAAATACATATTTTTTGTTTTGTTTATTTATTTATTTATGTATTTATTTTTTTTTATTTAGGTTAAAATACATATTTTTTAGGATAAAGAAAGAATTCAAGACTTGAATATTAAGAATGAATGACAACAAGGTCAATTGCCTAGCGGAGTCTACAAAGACTATGCTCTACATTTGACCTGAATGAATAGTGAGTGAGGTCTAAAAAGGTTGCAAGCAACAATGTAAGAAGCTATTAATTGGTCTCTTCCTGTCTGGGACAAAGAGCAACGAGCAAAGACATACTGAAACAATTAGTCCAGAGGATGAATGGATCATACAAACCTCAAATTCTACCACCTTGTGACCAGAACTAGGTGGTGGCTGACTACCACTACTGACCACTCTGACAGTGTTCGTAGTAGAAGATTCTGGATAGAATGGAGAGAGTATGGGGGGCATATAGAACAAAACCCCTAAACGTAAAAAGACCACACTTACTGGTCTAATAGAAACTGGTGGAACTCTAAAGAGTATGGCCTTTAGTCAGCCTTTAAACTGAAACAAATGCTCACCCCTGTGACTCAACTTTCAGTCAAACATTAGACCAGTCTACAAGAGGAATCCCACGACCATGGCTTCTACATGCAGCCTGAATTTTTTTAGCCATTCTCTCTCAATGTACTGTTCTAGCCCTTTTAAAATAAACCTCAGCAACATTTTATTTGCAATTGATATAAATGACACTGTTAGGTAATTTCCATATTCTGTTGGATCGCTTTTTTTTTTTTTTATGAATGAGAATAAATATGGATCTCTTCCAGTCAGTTTTCCAGGTAGCTATCCTCTAAGAGCTCTGGCACAGCTTGGTGCACATATCTAGGACTGCATCTATTTATCGAAACATATCAATTGGTATCCAATCTATTCCTGAGACCATTTCTTTTTACAAAGTTACAAGAAATATTATTGCTTATGTCAGGTGGATTTTGTTTGAAAGCAGAGAATACCAGAAGAATGTCTGTTTGTGCTTTACTGACTATGCAAAGGCTTTTGACTGTGCTGATCACAAGTTACAGCTGACATCGGGAAGTATGGAAATCCCAGGCCACTTAATCTTGCTTATGTGAAACCTATATCCAGACCAAGAAGGTGTCTGAATAGAGCAAGGGAACACAGCATGAATTAAAAGCAGGAAAGGTATGTGTCAGAACTGTACCCTTTCTCCATTCCTATTCAATCCATATGCAGAACAAATAATTTGAGACTCTCTGGAGCATTATTAATATTCGAGGAAGACTCGTCAACAACCAGGGTTATACATATGACACAACCTTGCTTGCCAAATGTGAAGAGGACTTTAAACTCTTGCTGCAGAGGATTCAAGACTACATTCTTGTATATGAATTTCATCTTAACATTATGAAAATAAAAACCCTCATTATTGGGTCAATAAGCAACATCATGATATTTGGAGAAGAGAGAAATTGTCAATTATTTCATCTTGTTTGGATCCACAATTAGCACCTTTGACACCAGCACCCAGAAAATCAAAAGACCAATTGCACTGGGAAAGTATATTGTCAGGGACCTCTATAAAGTATTGAAAAGCAGTCATGTCATTTTTTTTAAAAAGAAAATTTTTATTTTAGTGATGTAATTTTGAAGACTAAGGTGCACCTTATCCAAACCATAATCTTTTCAGTTACTTACTATGCAGCTGAAAGTTGGACCATGAATAAGGATGGCCAAAGAAGAATCATGTTCTTGAGTTGTGATTTTGGAGAAGAGGATTTAATACTCCATGGACAAAAAGACAAATATATATGTCTTGGGAAAGATGCCAACAGGGTGATCCTTGGAGAAAAGGTTAGCGAAGCTTCGTCTTACATAATCTGGCATGTTTTTAGGAGAGACCAGTCCTTGGAAAAGGACATCATGCTTAGAAAGATATGTTGTTATTGCTGTTATGTGCCATCAAGTTGTTTGCAATCCTATGTATAACAGCCCTAAACCCTGCTCTATCCTGTGCCAATCGCATTGCCTCTGACACACCCATCCCGATTACCCTAGTCACTGAATCAATCCATCTCATCAATGATCTTCTCTTGTGCTGTCCCTCCACCCTCCTAAACATGATGTTCCTCTCCAAGGACTGGTATGTCAGACGAACCTTTAGAATCCTTGCCTCCAAGGGGAATCCTGGTTTTACCCTCTCTAGGACAAACTTGTTTGATCTCTTAGCAATCCATGGCATATTCAACAGTCTTCTCCAGCATCACAGCTCAAAGATATCAATTCTCTTTCTATCATTCCTAGTTATTGTCCAGCTCTGTGACACATAAAACACAATTGCGAAGATTATGGCCTGGATCAGGTACACCTTAATCTCCAGCCTGATGTCATTGCTCTTCAGTACTCCGGAGAGGTCCCTGACATTAGACCTTCCCAATGCAATCCGTCTCTTGATTTCCTGGCTGCTCTTACCAAAAGTGCTGATTGTGGAACCAAGCAAACTAAAACGGTTAACAATCTCAATCTCTTCACCATCCATGCTGATGCTGTCAATTGGCCCAGTGGTGAGAATCATTGTTTTATTCATGTTGAGCTTCAATCCATATTGAAGGTTGCAATCCTTGACCCTCTGCAGCAAGCACTTCAGGTCCTCCTCAGTTTCAGCAAGCAGGGTTGTGTCATCTGCATAACACAGGTTTTTGATGACTCTTCCTCCAATCCTGCTACCACATTCCTTCTCATACAGCCCAGTGTCTTGGATGATCTGTTATGCATACAGATTGAAAAGGTATGGAGACAGAATATATCCCTGGCAGACACCCTTCCTGATTTTGAACCATACAGTGTCTCCTTGCTCTGTTCTGACTGCCTCTTTGTTCAAGTATAGAATTCTCATAAGCACTACCAAATGTTCTGGGATTCCCATTCTTCACAGAGTCAGCAAAAGGGGTGAAGACCTCCAACAACAATGTGGATTGACATAGTGACTCTATGGGTGGGCTCAAGTATTTCAAAGATGGTTAGGATGGCAGGCCAAAGCAGGGTTCAAATTCATTTTGACTCCACAGCACTTAGCAGCAGAAATACCAATAAGGGGCATAATATCACTAAGAAGGCATTCATTCCTTAGAACAACCAACCATATAAGGTCAAATGAGCAGCAATTTCCCAGATGACAGAAAGGGATAGACTAGAAGGATCAATGGAAATGAGAATCACAGGGAGGAAGCGAGAAAAGTGCAATTACATTATGGGTATTATAATTAATGTTATAAACCAAAATGTGTATGAAGAGTTAAATGGAAACAAGATGGAAGACCAGTTTTCTATACTTTCATTCAAATCACAATTAAAAAAAAAAAAAAGGAGCTTGGTGGCCTAGTGACAAGAAGCTGGACTGCAATCCCAGAGGTGTGCAGTTCGAATCTACCAGATACTTTGCTGGAGAAGGAGGGACAATCTCTTCCTGTACCAGTCAGATCTGATTTGACAGTACACGCGCAAGCGCGCGCGCGCAGACACACACACACACACACACACACACACACACACACACACACGCAAGAATAAAAATAAAAAATATTTAAAAAAACCCAGAATTGATGTCCACCGAGAAGGTAGTATAAATTTTCACTTCTCATAATAAAACCCCCAGTTTCAAAAGACTCTGGAAGCAGAATTTTAGAGCTGAAAGGGAACTTTGTCCTTGTCCTTCTGTAGTCTTCATTTTAGTGGCTTTGTCACTTCCACTAGCACTTCCCATTCCCTAACCTACCCTTCCCCCTCAAAAACCCCCAGTTGCTGCTAACTCGTGATGACTCACGTATATCCAAGGGTGTACTTCACAGAGCACAGAGGTGTGCCCTTCACAGTGACCTGCACAAAGATGCGCACTTCAGGGTGTTCACTGCATGGGTTTTTGGAAGGAGATGTACAGGCCTTCGAGATACCTCCAAATAGATTTGAATCTCTCTACTCTGCCAATCATGTTAACTGTTTGCATCACTCAGTGACTCCACTGGTTCCCAGTCCTTTACAGGACTGCCCTGAACTTAAGCACTTCCAGTCTCCTTCCTTGGTCTCCAACTTAGAAAAGCTTGAATGCATTCATTCGTTTATTTATTTATTTAATGAAGAACTCTCTTCCTCATTGAAAAACAAAACAAAAACAAAAAAATTGCTTGCCAATGAGTTGGTTTTTGACTCATAGTGATCCTGCAGGACAGAGTAGATTCCAAGGCTGTATTTTTACAGAAGCAACTGCCATATTTTTTTCCTGCAGAGTAGTTGGTATATTTGAACTCCATCCTGGAAAGGGTTAAACTGGGTGGTTCCTTGGAGGCAAGGACTCTGAGGCTACGTCTAACATACTGTCTAACATACTTTGGACATGTTGTAAGGAGGGACCGGTCCTTGGAGAGGGACATCGTGCTTGGTAGGGAGGAGGGACGGCGCAAGAGGGGAAGACCCTCTATGAGGTGGATTGATTCAGTGACTGGGATAATCAGGATGGGAGTGTCAGAGACAGTATGATTGGCACAGGACAGAGCAGAGTTTAGGGCTTTTGTACATAGGGTTGCTATGAGTCGCAAGTGACTCGACTGCACATAACAACAACAACAACCTTTTGGTTATAAGACCAAATTTTAATCACTGTACCAGAACTCATTAAAAAAAATCTTTACATTTTAAGGAGAACAAAAGGAAAAGAAATATAGAAAGGACAGAAAGATAGAAACACAGAATTTAAGTCAGGGTCGATTTAAAGGATAGAGTTCTCATCCAGTCAATTTACATACATATCTGAAATATTTTACCCTCATATTTGATTAAGGTACACCTGATGCAAATCATGATATTGTTTTTTTCTCATTTAAGACAGAATACTTTATTCAAAATCCATCAAAGAAATGGACAGCTTGGGTCTGTGACAAAGTGTTTGTGTTTTAAAGCATAGGATGATAGTTGTATATGAGAGTGTACACTGCTGCACACAAAATAACTGATTAGATCACAACTTTTCAAGGTTTTAAACAGAGTAAGTTTCCCTGTAAAAGCAGCACCTTTGTGACATTTTAATTTTAGTATTCTCCTTCTTCCTCATCCTGTCCTTCAACAGAATCCACACCCATCTCCTCATAATTCTTCTCAAAGGCAGCCATGTCCTCATGAGCCTCTGAAACCTCTCCTTCCTCCATCCCCTCACCCACATACCAAGGAACAGCAGAACACTTGACATACATAAGATCAAACTTGTGTTCCGGGTCAGCCCAGGCCTCAGTGATGGCTATGGTGTTGCTCAGCATGCACACAGCTCACTGTACTTTGGCTAGTTCTCCACCATACACCACAGTGGGAGGTTGGTAATTAATACCAACCCTGAAGACAGTGGGGCACCAATCTACAAACTTGATACAGTTTCTCTTGACTGTGGCAACAGCAGCATTGACATCATTGGGAACCACATCTACATGGTACAACAGGCAGCAAACCATGTATTTACCATGGCGAGGGTCCTATTTTACCATCTGGTTGGTTGACTCAAAGCAAGCATTGGTAATCTCTGCTACAGAAAGTTGTTCATGGTAAGTTTTCTCAGCAGAGATAATAGGAGTGTATGTGGCCAGAGGGAAGTGGATGCGGAAATAGGGCACCAGGTTGGTTTGGAATTCTGTCAGATCAACATTCAGGGCACCATCAAATCTGAGGGAAGCAGTGATGGAGGACACAATCTGACTAATAAGGCGGTTAAGGTTAGTGTAGGTTGGGTGTTCAATCTTAAGGTTTCTGCAGCAGATGTCTTAGATAGCCTCATTGTCTATCATGAAGGCATAATCTGAGTGCACCAGGATGATGTGGGTGGTGAGAATGGAGTTGTAGGGCTTGACCACAACTGTGGAAACCGGGGGGCTGGGTAAATGGAGAACTCCAGTTTGGACTTCTTGGCATCATCAACAGAAAGGCACTCTATTGCAGGGATGTGAGGCCAGAACTGGTTCCCCCACCAAAACTGTGGAAAACCAAGAAGCCCTGGAAACCTGTGCATTGTTCAGCCAGTTTTCTAATCTGGTCCAGAACCAAGTCAGTGATATCCTTGCTAATGCCGACACGCATAATTTTTGGCAGTATCTTCCTTGCCTGTGATGAGCTGCTTAGGGTAGAAGAGTTGGCAGTAGGTGTAAGTGCAAACTTCATCAATGATGGTGGGTTCCAGGTCTACAAACACCGCCCTGAGCACATGCTCCCAGCACCAGTCTCACTGAAGAAGGCCTTGAAGGAGTTGTCTCTTCCCCTAGGGATCAGGTTACTTGGCATCTGGCTATCAGACTGGAAGCCGTGTTCCAGATAGTGCAGCTCCCAGCAGGCATTGCCAATCTGGACACCAGCCTGGCCAGTGTAGATGGAGATGCACTCACACATGGTTGCTGTTTTGTGGTTCCAAGGAGAAGATGGAGAAGAAGAAGGAGGTTGTTGCTTCTTACAGCATGACTCTTAGGTGGTCGATGTAAGAGACTTGCCAAATCATGTTATTTTTAATTGCTTGCTATACATCTAAAAGTTGGACCATGAATAAAGAAGACCCAAGAAGAATTGCTATCTTTGCGTTGTGAGGTTGGCAAAGAATTACTAATGGACTATGAATTGCTGAACAAACAGATCTGCCTTGAAAGGGTGCAACCAGGGAGTTCCTTAGAGACAAGGATGGTGAAATTTTGTCTCATATCATATACTTTGGGCATATTGTCAGAAGAGACTAATACTTGAAAAAAAAGAGCTCATATTGGAGGAAGGGAAGACCCTCAACAAGATGGATTGACACAGTGACTGTAACAATGTGCTTGGGCATGATGGAAGATTGTGAGGACACAGGATACAGCAAATTCTAATCTGTTGCTATGAGTTGTGGCTGCCATGACTTATAGTTGCCTCAAACCACCTAACAAAATAAACATGTTTGATTGCAATTTAACTGAACATATTATAGGCTGTAAATTATTTTCTGTTAGAAATTGAAGCTTTGCTTTATGACTTTTTAGATTTTAGTATGGCCATTGAGAAGTATAATATCATTCTGACTCCTGATCCTTTTTATATGACCTGTCAATTCCTTTGGGATTTTCTTTTACTTCTGTGTGTGTGTGTGTACGTGCACTTGCAATAGCATTCACTGTGCAGGGCACTCCATAGGGTATTTTAATCTGAAATTTTGTGCCTTGTTATGAAAAATTTCCTTCTGTTATTTCTTTCAAAAAATGTTTCTAGCTTTTCTCAGTCTTTTCTTTCTGAATTTTACATTGTTCAGATGCTACATCTCCTGGGATAATATTCTAATATTCCTCCTCTTCAATTTAAATCTCTCTCTCTGGCTCTTTTGCTCACTTTTAAGATAGTTTCCTGAATTCTAATCTTTGAATTGAATTTTTAATTTCTTTTATCAAGGCTTTAGCAGTTGGATGTTGTGGTGTTTTTTTTTAAAGCCTACTTTCCTACTGGAGTCTCCAAAGATCTGTTTTGAATAAATTTAAATAATGAGGAAAATATTAATTTACCCATGTATTTGTCAGTTCAATTCTCTTCATTGCTTTGTTTAGGTACAGACTTCCATCTGGAATAATTTTTCTCCTGCCTGAAGAATTTCCTTTTAGCATTTCTTAAAGTGAAAATTGTCTGGTTACTAATTCTTTCATTTTTCCTATATATTCAATCTTTCTTTTGCTTTCATATGTAAGAGATGAGTCTTCTCCCAATCCTGATGCCACATTTCTCTTCATATAGCCCAACCTGCCGGATAATCTGGTCTGCATATAGATTGAAAAGGTATGGAGATAGGACACATCCCTGGCGTACACTTTTCCCAGTTTTGACCCATGCAGTGCTTCATTGCTCTGTTCTTACAGGTGCCTCCTGGTCAAAGTATAGGTTTTGCATAAGCACTATCACGTGTTCTGGGATTCCCATGTTTCTCAGAGTTAGACACAGTTTGTTGTGATCCACACAAACAAATGTCTTTGTATAGTCAATGAAACACAAATAGACATTCCTCTGGTACTCTCTGCTTTCAGCCAACACCCATCTAACATAGCTATAATATAACTAGTACCATGGCCTCTTCTAAACCCAGCCTGCACTTCTGGAAGTTCTCTGTTGATGTGCTGTTCCAGCCAGTTTTGGATAATTTTCAGCAGAATCATGCTTGCATGTGGTATTAATGACATTGTTCAGTAATTTCCTCATTCTGTCAGGTCATCTTTGTTTGGAATGGGTACAAATATTGATCTCTTCCAGTCAATTGGCCAGATGGTTGTCCTCCAAATTTCCTGGCACAACTTGCTAAGCACACCCAGGGTAGAATCTGTTTGTTGAAATATGTCAATTGTTATGCCATCAATTTCTGGGGCTTGTTTTTTGCCAGTTTGTTCAGAAAAGCTTGAACTTCTTCCTTAATTACCACAGGCTCTTGTTCATGCATTGTTTCATGAAATTCTTCTATGTCTGCCAATTTCTTTTGGTACAATGTTGTTGTTGTTGTTATGTGCTGTCGAGTTGCTTGCGACTCATAGCGACCCTATGTACAACAGCCCTAAACTCCACTCTGTCCTGTGCCAATCGCACTGTCTCTGACACTCCCAACCCAATT
>NW_006400012.1:3345826-3354098 GCF_000299155.1 Elephantulus edwardii
ATCCTCTCCAGATTGTGCATTTCTGTCTGTATTTGGCAGTCTCTTTATATCATAGACTTTACTTCCAGGTCTGTGATTCACCTTGAGTTGATTTTTGTGTATGATGTGAGATGTGGTTCCTGCTTCAGCTTTCTGCAGGTAGCAATCCATTTTTTTTTAAACAGTCCAGTTTTGACAGCACCATTTGTTGAAGAGTTTGTTATTTACCTAGTTGATAGGTTTTCTTTCCTTGTTGAATTTTAATGGACCATAGATAGCTAGATCCATTTCTGAGTCTCAATTCTGTGTCAGTCATTGTACTAGGATCATGCTGTTTTATTTACTACTGCTGTGAAGTAGGTTTTGAAATTAGCAAATGCTATGCCTTCCACTTAATTTTTGTTTTTCAGAAGTGCTTTGCTTATTCTGGGTTTCTTTTCTATCCAAATAAACCTGACAATTTCCCTTTTGATCTCCTTGAAAACATAATCTGGTATCTGTATTAGGGTTGCGTTGAACATGTAGATTGCTTTTGGTAGGAATGTCATTTTTCACAATACTGAGTCTTCTACCCATGAACAGGGAACACTTTTCTATTTATTTAGGTCTTTTATTGTGTCTTGTGGAAATGTTCTGTCGTTTTCTTTGTACAGGTCTTTTGTGTCTCTAGTTAGGTTCACTCTCAAGTTTCTCAATTTGTGGTTGGCTATTGTAAATGGTCTTCCTTTCTGGGTTTCCTTCTCTGAATTCCCATTGTTACTGTAGAGGAAGCCCACTGATATTGGATATTGATCTTCTATCCTGCCACTCTACTAAATTGATCAATTACCTCTAACAGATTGTTTGTTCATTTGTTTGTTTTGTTGTTTTTGTTGAGTCCTTGGAGTTTTCTGTGCATACTATCATATAATCTGCATATAATGATAGTTTAACCATCTCTTTGCCAATTTAGATACATTTTACTTCCTTTTCTTGCCATACTGCCCTAGCAAGCACTTCTAATACGATGTTGAATAGAAATTGTGACAGTGGGCATCCTTGTCTGGTCCCTGTTTGCAAGAAAAATGCTTTTAGTCTTTCTCCATTAAGAATGTTACTGGCTCTTGGTTTTTTATATATACTTTTCACTATGCTAAGGAAATTCCCTTCTATTCCAATTTTTCTGAGTGTCTTTACTGAATGTTGGATTTTGTCAAATGCCTTTTCTTCATTAATTACTAGGATCATATGGTTCAACAAAACCATATTCAACAAGAACCAAAATTTGCTTTGTAAGGTGGTGAATTATGTTGATTGTTTTTCTTGAACTATCCTTGCATACCTATTATGAATCCCACTTGGTCATGATGAATTATTATTTTTTTATGTGCTTTGGATTCTATTGGATAGGATTTTGTTAAGGAATTTTGCATCTATATTCATGAAAGATACTGGTCTGTAGTTTTCTTTCTTTGTAATATTGTTGCCTTGTGTTTGTTTTAGGGTTATGTTTGCTTTATAAGAATAACAGTGAGTGTTCCTTTTGTTTCTTTTCCTTTCTTTTTTTTAAAAAAAGGTTTAACTAGAATTAGTGATAGATCTTCTCTGAATATTTGGTAGAATTCATCTGTGAATCCATCTGGTCCAGTACTTTTCTTATGGGGAAGTCTTTTTATGACCTGTTCAGTATCTTCTTTTGTGATAGGTCTGTTCATGTGTTCTATACCTGTTTAGGTCAATCTGGGTAGGGATGAGTTTCAAGGAATTTGTCCGTTTCCTCTAGGTTCTCAAATTTATCAGAGTATGTTGTTGTTGTTGTTAACTGCCGTCGAGTAGCAGGCAACTCATAGCGACCCTATGAAGGAGAGTCCTTGACGCTATCAGAGTATAGCTTTTAATAATATTTTGATATTATTGATTTGATTTCATCTGGTTCTATTGCAATGTTACCTAAATAATTTCTTAATATTATTATCTGTGTCTGCTCTTATTTTGCCAGTGGTTTGTCAATTTTATTTTCTGTTTTGACAAACCATCTCCTGGTCTTATTGATAGCGTCAAATGTTTTTCTGTTTTCTATCTCATTGATTTCAGTTCTTCCCTTTTTAATTTCCTTTCTTCTAGAGGCTGTAGGATTAGATTGTTATTCTTTTTCTATTTGATGAAGGTGTTGAGTTAGATCATTGATTTTTTTCCCCTTGCTTCCTTTTTTATGTGTGTGCTTATTGCTATGAACTGCCCTCTGAGGACTGCTTTAGTTGTATCCCAGAGGTTTTGGTATATTGTGTTTTCATTTTCATTTGTTTCAAGAAACTTTTTTTATTTCAATTTTTTTTTCTTTAATGACCCAATCATGTTGTAGTAGAGAGTTATTCAGTTTACACGTGGGTGATTTTTATAAGCTTTACCCTTGTGTGTGTAGTTTTATGACATTGTGGTCTGAGAAGATACTTTGTATATTTCAATGTTTTTTTTAATTTGTTGAGGCTTTTATTAAGTTTCTTTTGAGTTGACCTATCATTTGGTGATAGTAATGTATTGAAGTCTCCTACCACTATTGTGGTGCTCTTTCTTCAATTCTGTTAACCATAGTTTTATGTATTTTGCAGGTCAATCATTTGATGCATAAATGTTGACCAAGATTATGTCTTCTTGATCTATTGTGCCTTTAATCAGTATTAATGCTCTTCCTTATATGTTATGCTAGTTTTCATTCTGAAGTCTATTTTATCAAAAATTAGTATTACCACCTTTGCTTTCTTGAGGTTGCCATTTGCTAGGTATAATTTTTTCCCCCAGCTTTTGATTTTGAGCCTGTCTTTCTCTCCATTTTTAGATGTGTTTCTTGTAAGCAACATATTGATAGACTTTTTTTTATCCATTCTGCTATTCTTTTTCTCTTAATTGGCACACTTAGTCTATTTACAGTGAGTGTCAGGCCAGGTTTTACTGATGTCATTTTGCTGGGTTTGATTTTCTCTTGTTTCTAGTTACTATGGTTCATCCTCTTTCCTTTGGAATCTCCATGTGAAGGATTTCACTTACAATTTCTTGTCATTTTGGTCTTGTTTTCACAAATTCCTTAAGTTCCTTTTTCTCTAAAGGATCTAATTTCTCCTTCATGTTTCATGAGAGCTTTGCTGTTTATCGGATTCTTGGTTGGAAATTGTTTTCTTTCAACTATTTGTAAACTCTATTTCATTGTCTTCTAGTTCACATGGTTTCTGCTGAGAAATCAGAATTTAATCTAATTGTTTAAAGTAATCTAAATTGTTTGATGTTAGATGGATCTTAGCTGAAAGCAAAGAATACCAGAAGAATGTCTATCTGTGTTTCATTGATTATGCAAAGACATTTGACTGCGTGGATCATAACAAACTGTGGCTGACTCTGAGAAGAATGGGAATCCCAGAACATTTAATCGTACTAATGCGAAACATATACTTGGACCAAGAGGAAATAAACAGAAAAAAGCAGGGAAACACTGCATGGTTCAAAATTGGGAAGGGTGTACGCCAGGGATGTGTCCTATCTCCATAGCTTTTCAACCTGTATGCAGATCAGATTATCCGAGAGGCTGGGCTCTATGAGGAGAAGTGTGGTGTTAGGATTGGTGGACGATCTATCAACAATCTGCGTCATGCAGATGACACAACCCTGCTCGCTGAAACTGAGGAAGACCTCATGCACTTACTGCAGAGGGTCAAGGACTGAAGCCTTCAGTATGAACTGAGGCTCAATGTCAAGAAGACAAAGATTCTCACCACTGGACCAATTGGTAGCATCAGGATGGATGGCAAAGAGATTGAGATTATTTACAGCTTCAGTTTGCTGGGCTCCACGGTCAACACTCTTGGCACCAGCAGCCAGGAAATAAAAAATGTATTGAGATGGGAAAGTCTGCTGTTAGGGACCTCTCTAAAGTACTCAAGAGCAATGGTGTCTCTCTGAAAACTAAGGTCTGCCTGGTACAGGCCATGGTTTTTGCAATCACTTGTTATGCATCAGAGAGTTGGACAATGACTAGGGAGAATAGAAGGAGAATTGACGCCTTTGAGCCATGGTGCTGGAGAAGAGTATTGAATGTACCATGGACTGCCAAGAAAACAATCAGATTCATCCTAGAGAGGGTTAAACCGGGCTACTCCTTGGAGGCAAGGATTCTGGGGCTTCGTCTGACATACTTTGGACATGTTGTAAGGAGAGACATGTCTCTAGAGAGGGACATCATGCTGGGTAGAGTAGAGGGATAGCGCAGGAGGGGAAGACCCTCTATGAGGTGGATTGATTCAGTGACTGAGGTAATTGAGATGGATGTGTCAGAGGCAATGCGATTGGCACAGGAGAGAGCAGGGTTTAGGGCTGTTGTACATAGGTTCGCTATGAGTCGCAAGCGACTTGACGGCACATAACAACAACAACAAATTGTTTGTAGGTAACTCTTTGTTTTTCTCATGCTGCTTTTAGTATTTTACTATGATATATCTTGATGTTTTTCTTATAGGTTCTAGTATATTTGATGTTCACTGTGCTTTCTGAATGTGGATTTCATTGTTCTTCAAAATACGAGAAAGTTTTCTTCTAATATTTCTTCCACAATTTCCTCCATGTCTTCCCTGTCACTCTGATGTTCTAGAATTCCAATCATACATATATTGTTCCTTTTGATGTCATCCCACATGATTCTAATGTTTTATTCATTTTATATACATCTAATCTCCTATTTTTCTTCTAGTATATTTCCAGTGAAGCTCTTGTCTTCCTGCTCATTGACTCTCTCTTCTTTCTCTTCAGCTCTACTTTTTTTCCCCACCATTGTATTGGACACTTCTGCCATTTTGGTCTTAATATTCTGAATTGCATTTTCATGCTTTTCTGTTATTTCCATTACTGTGTTGGCTGTATCCTCTCTGTCTTGTGATGCTTTTTTAAGTTCTTATACCTTTTTATCTAAATTGTCAATTCTTTCTCCAATCTTTTGCATTTTCTTCTGTAGCTTTTCATGTTGCTCCTCATCAATATATATATATATATTTTTCTGCATTACTGTTTCTAGGGTATTTGCTCTCATAATGGATTCCACTGTCTCTTCCATCAATTATAGCTTCTTCTGTAGATGTTCAAATAACTCCACATCAACATATTTCTTCTGGTTCTATCTCGTGTATTCATTGGGTCTGCTTTTTTGTGTTAGAAGAAGGGTTATTTTGTTTTTTCATGGTGACTGAGGCAGAGTGCTACTTTCTTGACATTATGTGTGTGTTTTTTTTTAGTAGATGTTAGGTTTTGTAGCTCTATAATGACCCAGGATATGACAATGTTTTGTGTAAGACCTGTATATTGATGCTCCCTTTTTGGGAAAAACAGTCCACCTGGAGTGAGGTGACTGTTGCTCTCCTAAATATGTGCTTCCACTCACCATTTTCAGTTTGAGCTTAAAAAATCCCAGATGATGTAGCTAGACATAAGTGTTTAAGGCCAAAGTACCTGTGATATTGGTGCTCTTGATGCTGGACAGGAGTGGTGGTGGGTGAGTGGTCTCCAGGTGGTGAGGCAGCAGAGAGTCTCCAAGTAGCAGAGACAGAGGTATAGTGCTCTGAGTGTGATTGTGGTCTAAAACTGCAGCCCCTCAATCTCACAGGCAGTGGTTTTGTAGTCTCCAGGATGTGAGTGCACCTGGGCTGGCTGCAGCCTTTAGCAGATGCTGGGGAAGTGATGACTGAAAGAAGCTCCCAGTCTGGCCATGCCACATATGCCTTGGCATGTTGCAGCAGAGTGAAGGTAAAGTCCCCCAACAAGTGGGTCTCATGAGAGAAGCAGGGCCCCTTGTATTGTTTTTAATGAGAAATGTGATGCTGTTCTTATCTTTTTAGAAATCTTTTAATCCGGGTGCTTTTAAGATTTTATCTTTTATCATTGATTTTGAGATTGATTTTGGTACCTTGGTCTATTTTTTTTTTTTGGTCATTTTTTTGTAGTTAAAATTCTTTGAAATTTTGGAGCCTGAATGTTTATGTTGTTGTTGTTAGGTTGCATCCAGTCAGCACTGTATCACAGCAATCCCGTGTACAGCAGAACAAAACCGACAGATCCTGCATCCTTACAATTTCTGTGGTGCTCAAGCTCAATGTTGCAATCTGTGTCAGTCCATCTCTTTGAATGTTTTCCTACCTTTTCTTGTTGCTTTGTTGTTAGGTCATGTCAGGTCTGCTGATTGATAGTATCCCTATGTACAAGAGCTCTGAACTCTGTCCTATCCTAAGCCAATGTTACTGTCTCTGAGATCCCTACTCCTATTACCCCAGTTACTGTCTCAGTCCATCTCCTACAGGGCCTTTCTCTCTTGCATCGTCCCTCTATCCTTCCAAGCATGACGTCCTTCTCCAAGGACTGGTCTTTCCTGGCAACATACCCAAAGTATGTGAAATGGAGCTTCAAAATCCTTGTCTTCATGGAGCAATTTGGTTTCACCCTTTCCAGGACAAACTTTTTTGTTCTGTTTGTAGTCATAGCATGTTCAGTACTCTTCTCCAGCCCTATGCCACCCTCCATTTTTCTCTTTTCCTAACAACTAACCCTTCTTAACAATATATGCCCAAAGTATGCAAGAGGACATCTCACCATGTTTGTTTTCAAGGAGCACTCTGGTTCTTCTTCTACCACTCGCCTGTCAGGTTGTCACACTGTGGTGGTTTGCATATTGCTGTGATGTTGAAAGCTGTGCCATTGGTACATTAAGTACCAGCAGATCACTTACAGTGGACAGAATTCAGTAAAGATTCCATATTTAGATAAAGAAATAGGACTGGCCATCCTGCCTTCTGAAATAATAGACATTTGAAAACCCTCTGGATATTTATAGTTTTTATAAAATTTGGAAAACTGTTGCCCATTATTTCTTCCAATTTTTTCCCCTATCACCCTACCTCCTTCAAAAAACTCCAATGACATGTCTATTTGATAATTTAAAATTGCCTCACAACTTTCTGATATTCTTTTATTCTTTTAAATATTTTTTCTTGTGGTTCATTTTCCATCATTTGTTGTTGTATCTTTAAGTTCATTAATCATATTTTTGCAACATCTGACATATTACTAATTCTATCCAGGGTATTTTTCATGCCACATGTACTTGTTTCTAGGAGTTCAATTTTGATTTTTTTATATCTTTTTTTTTTTTTACTTAACATGCTCAGTTTCCTTAATGCCTTTAAAAATATATAGAATACATAGTCAGACTAAATTTTTTAAAAAACACTCTTATTTTTTTAAACAAATCCTATCAAGTTTCAGCTCCAGGTCTATTCTATTTATTTAGGGTTTTTCTCCTCTCTTTATTGGTTTTGTCTTCTTGCCTTTTTGCATGGCTGATCATTTTTTATTGGATGCCAGACATTGTGAATTTTTCCATGTTTGGGTGCTGGATATTTTTGTGTCCCTATAAATATTCTGGAGTGGTTTTTGGTATGTAGTTACTTGGAAACAGTTGATTCTTTTGAGTCTTTAAAGATTTCTTGGGTTGAACAGAACAGCTACTCTAGATCTAATGTCTCTCTACTATTGAAGTCAGACTCTTTGGAGAATCTATACAATACTCCACAAATAATAAGTTTTTGCACTCTGGCTGGTTTAAAAAGGAACAAAACTTCACATCCTGGAGTATTGGTTACTATTACCTTTAATTCTTTAGATGATATTCTCCAAAGCTTTTATTAGTTTACTATTTTTATTTTTTATTAGTTTACTTACTTCCATGTGCTGATCAGTGCTTAGCATAAGATGTGAGGGGAGCCTTGGCCAGTGTTCAGAATTCCCTCTCTCTGTGTGTGTGTGTATATACTTTCTCCTCTCTACCTGCTTTCACGTCCCCAAACTTCCAACTTTATATTCTCAACACAGCTGCTTTTGACTTCCCCTTCCCTGTCCTTTCACCTGGATTTTCTCTCCAGGCAGAAAACTCGGGCTTTTTTATTCCCCAATGTCTTTCACATTTTTTTTAATAGTTTTTAGTTGTTTCAGGAAGAAGGATAAAAAAATGGTTCCTATTCATTGGAGTTCTGGTGGTTCAGAGTTTGGATTGAACATTGGGTTGCTAACCAAAAGCAGCAGTACTAATCTCCCACTCCATGGGAGAAAAATGAAGCCGTCTGCTTCTGAAGCAATGTACAGTTTTGGAAATCATATTGGACAGTTCTATTGGATAGGGTTGATGTGACTCAGAATTAATTGGACAACAGTGAGTTTGATTTTGGATTTATTATTTCTTCTTGGCACCAGAAGTCCAGGCTGGGTTTAGAAGGGGTCGTGGTACTAG
>NW_006400012.1:3355177-3408300 GCF_000299155.1 Elephantulus edwardii
AACAACAACAACTTGGCCAGAAGTGGAAGTCCTAGAGACTCATTTGAATTGAAATAATTCATTAACAAGACCCAAATCTTTATTACTGTTCAGAGTAAGTAGAACCCATGGAGTTGTGTTTTTTTTAGAATTAAAAGCTATCAAGCACACCTCTCTAAGTCAGTGAGCGATCCAGGTGGTTCCTACCTTCTTCTCTACCTCTTGCTCTCTGAGACTGAGACCTACAAAGATGTGAACCTGTGAATCAATGAAGAGGCTGGAGCTGTTTCACTGAAGACCAGTCTTTGGAGCGCGGATTAAGAGAAAGAAATCAAACTATTCAAGAAAGTGGTCATAAAATCAGTGCTGTTTTTCTTATTAAAAATGTTCACCTTAATGATCTCTTTGTTTTCGGTTTCTGGAACACTCTGGAAGGAGGGTTGCTGCTAATTAGAATCTGTTTTGGCAAGTTGAGAAAGACCAAACTAACTGGCCAACCCCTGGTTCTTTATCTCTTATCTCTTGTGGCCATATGGTGCTGTACTGTGGTGTTATCCTTTGGACTTGCGAATGCAGAGCCCTGACAAGCATGTTTCTCATATACCCAAACATTAGTTAGCTTTTGAACATCAGTCCTTTGAAAATTTTTACCTTTGATAAATTGAAAAACAAATATCGTGTACTTTCATGCCTCACTAAGAGTAATAAAATGATGTTATCAGTGTAGTAACAACTAATATTTATTGAGTTCTTCACTGTTTTAAGTGTTTTACATGAATTAATTTAATCCTTACAACAACCTTGTGGGTTATATGTACTATTATCATTATTTCATAGATTAGGAAATGCCAATAGATATGAAAACTTACCCAAGCAAATACAGATCACTGAATACATTCCCCCCCCCCCCCCCCTTTTCCTGGTAACTTAGTTATCCTAGTACCATAAAGTACTGAACGGTAGCCACTGGTTCAGACACTCAAGTGGAAGACACTAGAAGTCTGGAAGACGAACTGACTCCTTCAAACTTAGCATTTTTGTGAGCTGTTTGAAGACCTTGCAGTGACAACATTTGTTCTACATGGAAATTTACAGAGAAACATATGCTGGAGATAGCTCCTAGAAAATAAAGATTGAAGTAGATTGGTGAGGACAAGGAAGAGCCTGGAAATGCAGACGTCATGGATTGAATTGTGCCACTCAAGATGTTTATCAGCTTGGCTGGGCAATGGTTGTCAGTGGTTTGGCCTTTTAATGATCATCCGATGATATTACAAGCCAATCTATTACCAGTGAACTAAAGGGAGATACACCCCCTTAATTAGGTCACAATGAATAAAAAATGGGAGTTTCCTTGGGATTTGGCTTACATTGCCTTTTATATTAGACAGGTTTACAGAGAGAGAAGTAAGCAGAGAGGGAGGCACTTCAGTACTACTGAGAAAGATGAGCTAGAAGTAGAGTGTGTTTTTTAGGCTTAGGATCCTTGCACTGGGAACTTCCTAGACACAGGAGCAGATTGATGCCAAGATGCAATCATTATTCAAGGAATGCTGGGCACACAGATGCCAAAAAGAGACCAGGGTCTTTCTCCAGTGCCAACAGAAAGAGAAAGCCTTCTCTTTGAACCAGTGTTCTAATTTGAGGCCTTCCACTAGTGCCAGCAGAAAGACAAATTCAGCCAAACTCTGAATTCTGACTTCTAGCCTCCAAAACTGTGAGAGAATAAGTTGGGTTTTGGATTTTTTTTTGTTGTTGTTGTTGTTTGTTTTTTTTTTAATTTTAAAGTCATCCACTTATGGTATTTATTTTATAGCAACATTAGTTACACAAGGCAAAAGAGGAAGTATGGAAAGATGCTGAGTAACTCTGAGTTGTCCAGGTGGCAGTCAAAATGGACTTGCCTTTAACAGAAAGCAGGGTGATTGTTGTTGATGTGTTAATGGATTAGGCTGAGTGATTCAGGCTTGGGTTTCACGTTACCTATCCTCCTGTATATTCATTTCACCATTAATCACAAGGAATAATAATAATATTTAAAATTAGTTACTAATTATTAATCATGGGTTCATTTAATAAGCCATATAGATACATAAAATGTTTATTTGAATGCCAGGGATGTAAATACACCTTAGAAAATAGTTGTTTAAAATAATGCAGTTCTATGATGTCACTTTCGAGAGAAGAGTTGGTCATAAAATCCATGCTGTCCATTATTTAAAACTTGTCAGAACCACACGGATATATTTTTCTAGAGAGAGCTTGGTCTCCGAGAGACAAACAGCTGGACTGGTGCTGGCCATCCAGCAAGATTCTGCCACAGGTTCTTCCGTCCTGGCTCCAGGCAGAATCATATGATCTGTTCTCACTGTGCCCCTCTCACTCTAGCCAGGATCAGGAAGCCTGCATTTTGAAGGATTCCTTCGTCAGCAGCTCTGGAAGTCAGACCAGCAAGGGGGCCAGCAGACCCGAGATGGACACTCTCAGTGAGAACACCAGAGGAAAATCCTAACCAGGGTTATTAGACCTGGATGCAAGGGCTCAATGTGGATTGGCCCTGTGGAGTCCAGATGGTACCGGCTGCAATGAGTCCCTGATTTCCTGCTCTTCCAGCCCTGCTGTGACCCTACCCAATGCCGACAGGAGACTCCACCCACAAGAAAATTATACTTTGCCTGAAGAAGATATCTAGGTGAGCCAGCATCCCTGGAGTTGGACCAGGGGCCCAATGAAACAGGCCTTTACCTCAGCACAGAAATGGAACAGGGCACAGTTGAAAGGAATAAAGTGTGGGGAACAGAACTCAAGGCTTCAAGGTCTGAGATTCAGAGGGAGGCTTAAACAAGAAAATTATTTTAGTGAATAGCCTAGAATAGAGTTTTTGCTTTTCATTAAAAGTAATGTTAGTATTTTCAAATATTATGTTGATTATTTAAGGGAGAGTTGATGTTCAGTGGGTTTTCTATCCTTTTAGCATCAAACTCATATCTTAAATGAAATCTCATGTGATATTCAATATGTAAAGCAGATAGAAGTAGATAAACTGCAATTGAGGAAACCGATAAGTCTTTCTCAGTTACTAAGAAAGCCTTTGGCCCACCTCCACAGAAATTCAAGGACCATATACGGAGTCATAAAGGGAAATACAAATCTCATTGGTGTTAGTTTGATTCCAACTCACAATGACCCTACAGGCCAGAATAAGACTGCCCCAAAGTATTTCCAAGGATGTAAAGTTCAATTGAAGTCTCAGTTTTTTGTTAACAAATACTTAAATTACTGGCCACGAGGGCTCCTTGACATAAAAAAAAAAAACCCTATAGATTAAAAGAGAGATAACGTCAAAGCACTATCAGTTGCTATTGAGTTGATTCTGAACCATGGTGACCCGATGTGTGTCACAGTAGAACTGTGCTCCATAGAGTTTTCAAAGGCTGGTTTTTCAGTAGATCCCCAGGACTTTCTTCTGAGAAGACCCCATGTAGACTTGACTATCTGACACTAACCACTTGTTCACCCATTGGCTCCACTAGAAGGCATCATGCACTATGACAGAAGTGTCCCCTAGCTTCAGTGTTCAATTCTCAGGAAAACCACATACTCCACCAAGGAATTTCCACCATTTCTTGGGTGGTGGAGCCTAATGAATAAGCATCTTAAAAAGTAATCTTTCAATCAGTAAAATAAGATTTACGCTTCCTTTCATTTCAGTAAATGCCACCAAAATTAAGAAATGACAAGTTGACAGTTGTAAGAGGTCCCTCAAGAGTTCCCATCAATTATTTTCTATCCTCCTCATGTATATCACTATTATGACCTTTGCAATACACCTTTTTACTTTTCCCTTATAATTTTGTCACTGGTGTGACCGCACAACAGTTTAATTTTACCTCCTTTGAATTTTATAGACATGATTTCATAGTTTCAATCTTTTATAACTTGCTTCTTTCTTTTAATGGAATGTGATAAAATAAATCCATAATATTGAATAGGTAACTTCAATTGTTAGTGAATTTTCAATGTGTCTTTTCTGAGTTCTTGAACAAGTTGTCTAATTTTTTTGGAATCTCAGTTGCTTGATCAGAAACTATGGTTCAGAAATGACTCCACAGTGAAAATTTCTTACTGGAGGAAATAATATAAAAATGAAACACAAAGGTCACAAATCACTAATGGAGATGGAAAAACCAAAAACTAAACTCATAGTTGTTGAGTCAGTTCTGACTCAAAGAGATCTTATAGATCAGAAAAGAACCATCCAATAGAGTTTCCAAGGTAGTTTTCTCTTTATGGGAGCAGAGTGACCCATCTTTCTTTGTGGAGTTGTTGCTGGGTTCACTCCCTGTGCCACCAGGACTCATTTAGGAATGAAAGGAAAGAGACAGAAATAACTTCCTATGGATAATAGCTCTCTTTTCATTGAACTAAAACTAAAGCAATGAGGTATGTCTGAGAGCAAAAGGAAGGCAGGCACTATGCAGCCTCCTTTTGCATGAATTTATAAATTTAAATACATGAAGACTAAATGAGCTTTACTATGTGTCAGAGATTATGCTAGGTACTAGTGATGTAATGATGATTAAGACAGAATCCCTTAAGGAGCTCTAATTCCAGTGGAAAAGAGAAATAATAAGCAGATAGTTATCATAAAATCCAGGAACACTATAGTGGAAGTTTGTTGCATTACCTTAGGCCTGGTGGCAGTCTGTGTAGCATGTTTCACTGCTGACCAAGAGGCCATGTTAGAATTGTCAATAGCTCATGGGAGAAAGATAGCTAGTCTCCTCTCATTAAGAAACACAGCTTTGGAAACCTAGTGGAGGGCTGATAAAATTTGAGATTCAATCAATGGCAGTGAGTTTTTGTTTTGTTTTGTCAGATAAAGTTATTTTTTGTTGTTATGTGACTCATAGTGACCTTATGTATAATAGCTCTGAACTTTACCCGATCCTGAGCCAGTCTCATTATCTTCAATACACCTACCTCTCACTAACTCACTAAGTCAATCCATCTCGTCCAGGGTCTTCCTCTCCTGTATTGTCCCTCCACCCTTTCCAAATGTTATCTCCTTCTGCAATAACATGCCCAAAGTATGTGAGATAGAGTTGTTTAAGTTAAGGGGGGAAAACATGTATGTATTAGTTATCTATTGCTGAATAATAAATTTCCACTGCAGTTAGCATAACATAGTAAACATTTATGGTTTCACAGTTTCTGTAGGTCAGAAATTTAGGAGTGGCTTAGATGGGTGAATCTAGACTGAGAATTCTCCTGAGATTGCTATTAATGTGTTGCTTGGGCCTAAAGCCATTTAAAGGTTTGATTGAGACTTAAGAATCTGGTTCTAGGAACTCTCACTTGGCTATTAGTTGGAAGGCTCAGGTCTTCTGCATAGGTTCTTTGAGTATTTTCATATGTCAGCTGGTTTCTTGCAGAGTTAGTGATTTGAAAGTAATGGAGAGAGAACAGGCAGGAAGCTGCAGTGCCTGTTATGACCTTCTCTCTAAAGTTGCATATGGTCATTTCTGCATTATTCTATGACAGGAGAGCTCCAAAATCCAGCCCACACTTAAGGAGAGGGTAATTACTTTTCATCTCTAGAACAGAGGAATATAAAAGAGTTAGTGGTCATGTCTTAAAACCATCACAATGTGCAAAGGTACAAGATATGGATAATGGCTAGTGTTTTCAAAGAAGAGCGAGTTATCCATTGTGAACAAAGCATAGAATAGTGTGTTGTAAAAGTTCTTGGAGGAGATATCAGGACTCAGGGCTGAGCCCAAGAGCAGTGCCTCCCACTCCCACCTGTAGAGTTTAAGCTGCAGCTTAACTCCCTTCGGTGACTCATCTTTGAAGGACCCTCTCAGTAAGTGCTCATGACTAGACAAACTAATCACAGGACAATAGTGGGTTCCCATAAACTGGTTCCTGGAAGAACTTATCCCAGAGGAGTAGTGAGACCTCACAGATGGAAGGGATGGAGTAAAGACATAGCTGTTCTGTGGCTGAGAATCCCTACAGCCGATGGGTGAACAGGTGGGTTCATGCTCAAGCAGGCAACACGGCCAGGACACGGGCGATGCGACAACCACCCCCAGAGTCATGTTCACTTGTGAGGGGATTGCTGAGTACCACTCCCTTCATTTGTCTATGTGTATTTATGGCCAGTATGGGTCCATTTTTCATACCCTTTGAAGTTTTTTAATTCACTGCTCCCTGTACTGCACTTCTGCCATCCCCAGACCTCAGGGTAGAATCCTCTGTTCTGTTGCTGTGTTCTAGATTCTGCATCAAAAATTCTCCTAGTTGAAGTGGGAGGTAGAGAGGAAGAAAAAACAGTCCCAAAACATTTTGTTTCAATCTAATCAGGGTTTTATCAGTGTACTGAAAATAACCCAGGTGAGATGTCACCTGGCTTCTCCTTGCCAGAATTCTTGGTAAGATTGCTAACATAAGATTATTCCAAAGCCTTACTCTCTGCCATTTAGAAAACTACAAGGCCTTCCTAAGAGTTTCCTTTCCTATTTGTGATACCTCTGATTCCGAACTCCTGCTTCCACTGAATTAGTTTAAGTTATGAGCTACCAGCTATCCTGCATCCTTTGGGTTATTCCAATTCTATGCTTTTAGAGACCCAGACTCCAAATTCAGCTCTTTACATGATTTTTACCAAAAATCCAAAATTATATATGACACAGCACTAAAGTTTACTGAAAATGTAGAAAAGGATGGTTTTATATCATAGTGATTGGAATTACCAAATATAATCCAAGAAGCCCAATAAAATTTGAATTTCTAATAGGTGATAACCAAGGTTGGTAAAAACAGTGTTACTGGTATGGAAACAACAACATCCAACTTTCAATAACTCCACAAGGGGAAAGAGTCCCCCATCCATGATTATCAACAGCACAAAACCACTTCCTGTGAAATTAGACATACTCCCATTCTCTTGAACCTACTTCTATCAATTCTAACACCAAATACTTCTCACAGGCCTTTCAATGGCTTGCTAGTATGTCTGCTGCTCTTACAATGACCACAGACAACTCATAGACAATACTTATGACTATGGGATTTATTAGGAGAATAACAGGTTACAATCCAGGTTGGAAACAAGATACAATTATTCAGTTGGGACCCTTTCTCTAGCATGGTCAAAGAGACTCTGGCTTATAACCTTATGATTTGGGCCAATATTACAAAGTTCTTTTAGTTCTGCCAATTATGGCATCTCCCTTTAGCCTTCCAGTAAACTTGGGCATCTGTCTCCATGGAGACAGATACTAGTTTAGCTTTGTCTCATGTCAGTCTTTGGTTCTTTGCCACTTTTGCTGCTGCTGCTATTACTACTTGCTGATGCTAGCCTGATCCATTCTGTGCCTTAATGTATCTCAGGAATCTAACAATCCCCTCAATAGTAGTCTGCACACCTTGTTTGCATGTTCCCACCCAAAAGGTACTATTTACCTCATTTACATTATTAGCATAATTCTAGTGAGCTGTGGCAAAGTTCACTGGGAGTTCACCTCTTTGGCAGTTCAAATCCACCAGAAGAAAGATGGACAATCTCTTCCTGTGTGGTTGAAAGCCTTGGAAACCCAATGGAGAGTTAGATATGAGTTAGTTTCAACTTAACAGCAATGAGTGAGTTTTGATTCAGGCATGTGGTGAAAGTCAAAGGCAATGGCTTTATCATTTAAATCCACTCTATAACAATGTTAATATTAATATTAAATGAAAAGTCCAGCAGTATTGGACACATAGAAAAAAAATTTACTTATGAAATTAAAATTTAACTGGATATCCTGGGATTTTTTTTTCTTTTCTTTTAACTTTGGAGGCTTTAACAACAATGCCAACAACTTAATTAAACAATAAACATTCTGGGCTCTTGGCCGCCCCTCCAGTGGGAGTTTCTTGTGGTCTGTGTCATACCATCTCAATGACTTCCTGCTCTCTCTGCTCTGTTTCTCCCTTCCCCTGCCCTCTCCTCTTCTGAGAGTTAGCTGAGCTATCCAAAACCACCCTAGCTGCTAGCACAACAAAAGGGCCTTTCATCTACCCAGATATGCTCTCCTTCTAAGGTAGGTCTGGGTTTAAGTAGCAACCTTCATCCTTTCCTTACATAAATGTAATTTGATAACACTATTAAAGTGGGCTACCATGATGACAGCAATCTCTTGCCTTCTATTCAAAATGGTCAGAGTTCCATCACTGACTGCGGTTTGCTTGGTGGTGGAGATGTGTCAGGCTGATCTATTTACAAGTCAGCCAGTACACAATAATTGCATCCTTGTAACTTAAAAGGAGCCTTGGTGACATAACAGTTAAGTGCTGAGTTGTTAACAGAAATTGAATCCACCCAAAAGTTCTGTGAGAGAAAGACCTGGCAATCTACTTTGGTAATAGTTATAGCCAAGTTTCTGCAAGTTTCTATAATAAATATAAAGATTATGGCCAAGAAAAGCCTATGGGTGCAGTTCTTCTATATCACATGGAGTCATTATGAGTCAAAGTAGACTTGCTAGCTCCCAAAACCAACATGACTCAATAAGCCTTAAATATAAAAGTGGTAAGTGAGATAAGATGTAAAATGCTGTGAGAGAGCCCTCAGTGCAGACATAGGACTGCACAAGAACACTGTGAAGAGCCCAGAACTTAACTCTACTTTTGCTCCTACTTCCTCAAATCTATTCTTCATAAATGACCTTTTAAATAATATTTCACTCCTGCCTCACATGCTCCCTCTGCGTGTAGGATGACTTTCACAGTATGCATCGGTTGACATCTTCCTCTCTCCATCCTCACCTTATGCCTTGTACATTCTTTTTCCCATTGCCCTGGGCTTCTTTCAGTTCCTTGAACATGTGAATTCTTGCAGATCTTGGGGTCCACCCTCATGGAGTTTCTGCCATTTGCAGCATTCTTCTGACTTTCCCTTTTTCCTGTCTTCCTCATTCACCTCCAGGTATAGAATGGCTTAAATGGCACTTCTGTAAATTCTTTTCTGGCCTTTGATCTAAGTTAGATTTCCTTAGGTTGTCTGTCCTGACTAGCACACAAAAGGAAGTGAACAAATATTTGACTATCAGTAAATGCATGCCAACAACTATCTGTGTGACCTTGGACTGGTCACTATACCTTTGTGGGCTTCATTGTTTATCTCATCTGTAGTATAGATGGAGGGCTTGTATATTTAAGATCTTTTTCATCTCTGACAATCTCTACTTTCTTTTACTACAGGATATAAACATTTGTTATAACTAAAAAAATTCAAAGCCCAAAAAACTCTAAAACACTAGGATCTCTAAGTCACTGCCATTGAATTGATACCAACTAAAAGCAGACCTCCATTGGATTTTTCCAGACTCTAAATCACATCTTCTATACTCACTATTTCTTAAGCTCAAGGAACTGAAGAACAAATTCAAACCTCGAGTTGCTACAATCAAGGATGCTTTAGGCAGAATATTAAATGATCCATGAAGTATTAAAAGAAGATGGAAAGAATATATTGAGTCACTGTATTGAGAGGAATTGGCAGATGCAGAAGAATTTAATGAAGTGGCATATGAGCAAGAGCCTATGAGGGAAGAAGTTCAAGCTGCTTTAAAGGAAACAGCAAAAAAATAAGGCCCCAGGAATAGATGGTATATCAATTGACATATTTCATTTAACAAATGCTGCTCTGAACGTGCTCACCAAGTTGTGTCAAGAAATCTGGAGAACAACCACTTGGCCAACTGACTGGAAGATCTTTATTTGTTACCATTTCAAAGAAGGGTGAACCAACAGAATATAGAAACTATAGAACAATATCTTGATTTCACATGCAAGCAAGATTCTACTGAAGATTATCCAAAAACGAGAACTGCCAGAAGGCCAGGCTGGGTTTAGAAGGGGTCGTGGTACTAGGGATATTGTAGCTGATGTTAGATGGATCTTAGCTGAAAGCAGGGAGTACCAGAGGAATGTCTATCTGTGTTTCCTTGATTATGCAAAGGCATTTGACTGTGTGGATCATAACAAACTGTGGCTGACTCTGAGAAGAATGGGAATCCCAGAACATTTAATCATGCTAATGCGAAACCTATACTTGGACCAAGAAGAAGTCATCAGAACAGAGCAGGGTAACACTGCATGGTTCAAAATTGGGAATGGTGTATGCCAGGGATGTGTCCTATCTCCATACCTTTTTGACCTGTATGCAGAGCAGATTATATGGGAGGCTGGGCTCTATGAGGAGAGGTGTGGGGTCAGGATTTGTGGAAGATCTATCAACAATCTGTGTAATGCAGATGACACAACCCTTCTTGCTGAAACTGAGGAGGACCTCATGCACTTGCTGCAGAGGGTCAAGGACTCCAGCCTTCAATATGAATTGAGGCTTAATATCAAGAAGACAAAGATTCTCACCACTGGACCAATTGGCAGCATCAGGATGGATGGACAGCTTTAGTTTGCTTGGCTCCACAGTCAACAGTCTTGGCACCAGCAGCCAGGAAATTAAAAGACGTATTGCGATGGGAAAATCTGCTGTTAGGGACCTCTCCAAAGTACTGAAGAGCAATGGTGTCACACTGGAGACCAAGGTGCATCTGATACAGGCCATGATGTTCATAATCACTTGTTATGTGTCGGAGGGTTGATGTCTTTGAGCTGTGTTGCTGGAGAAGAGTATTGAGTGTACCATGGACTGCCAAGAAAACAAACAGATTCAACCTGGAGAGTTAAACCAGGCTGCTCCATGGAGACAAGGATTCTGAGGCTTCATCTGACATACTTTGGACATGTTGTAAGGAGGGACCAGTACTTGGAGAGGGACCTCATGCTTGGTAGGGTGGAGGGAGAGTACAGGAGGGGAAGACCCTCTATGAGGTGGATTGATTCAGTGACTGGGGTAATTGGGATGCGTGTGTCAGAGGCAGTGTGATGGGCACAAGATAGAGGAGGTTTTAGGGCTGTTGTACATAGGGTCGCTATGAGTCGCAAGCGACTCGATGGCACATAACAACAACTACTACTACTACTACTACTACTACTACTACTACTAAATTACATGGAAGAATATTGTTCATCTTTCTCCCTCAGAGCCTCTGGTAGATTTGAGCTACCAAAGAGATTTAGCCTTTCAATTATCAGCAAAACTTCCCACAAAATAGACCAAAAACTTTTGTTATATGCCCTAAAATTGACTGTGACTCATATTGACATTATGAACAGCAGATCTGAACCCTAACCTATCTGATGCCATCCTCACCATCTCAGATATATTTGAACCAATTGTTACAGTCACTTTGTCAATCCTTCTTATTGAGTGTCTTCCTCTCTTTTGCTGACCCTTCACCTTTTGAAGTATGATGTACTTCTCTGAGGACTGCCCCTCCTAACAACATGCTCAAAGTATATGAGAAGTGATTTCACCATCCTTGCCTCCAAGGAGGATACTGATCACACTTGCTCTGAGATGTATTTGTTTATTCTCTTAGCAGTCCATTGAATAGTCAATACTCCTCTCCAACACCATATCTCAAAGGCATCGATTTTCTTGTGTCTTCCTTAGTCTATGTCCAATTTTCAGATGTATGGAAAGTAACTAAAAAGACTATGGCTTGGCTCAGGTGCACCTTTATCTTTAAACTTACATAATTGCACTCTAGCACTTTTCCCAATGCAATTAATCCTTCACTTTCTTGACTGCTGGTCCCAAGGATGTTGATTGTGGATCTAAGCAAAAAGAAATCATTGACAACTTCAGTCTTTTCTCTGTATATCAAAATGTTGTCTATGGGCCCTATCTATTCCAATGCAGTGTTCATTATCTATCCACTCTTTTCCTATTCCCCTCCCACAACCCCTCATGTCATTCCAGCTATAAGAGTAGTGCTAATGTTTGGATATAATCCATATTGAAGACTTTCATGTTCTGTAGCAAGCATTTCAAGTCCTCACTTTCAGCAAGCAATATTTTGTCATCTGCATAACACAGATTGTTGATGAATCTTCTTCTGATCCTGAAGTCAGTTTCTTCTTCATAAAGTCTAACTTTTTGGATGATTTGTTCAACATACAGATTGAATATGTATGGAGAAAGGATATAACCCTCACAGACACCTTTCTTGATTTTAAACCATGCAGTGTTCCCTTACTCTGTCTGGACAATAGCTTCTTAGTTTAGATATAGGTCTCTCATGAGCACAATCAAGTGTTCTGGAACTTTCATTCTTCTCAAGGTTAGCCATAATTTATTATGATCCACACAATCAAATGCCTTTGCATAGTTAATAAAACACAGATATAAATTCTTCTGGTATTTTCTGTTTTCAGTCAAGATCCATTTGATATCAACAATGATATTCTTGGTGCTCTGACCTCTTTTAAATCCAGCTTGAATTTCTGGAAGTTCTCTGTTCAAGTAATGCTCTATACATTTTTTAATAATCTTCAGTAAGATATTTTTCTTGCTTTAATGTTACTGTTCAATAATTTCTACACTTTGTTGGATTACCTTTTTGGGGAACAGGAAGAAGTATGGATATTTTTTTTTCCAGTCAATTGGCCAGGTAAGTCTTCTCCAGATTTCTTGGCATAACCTGGTGAGCATATCCTGAGCTACATCTGTTTGTTGAAATACATCATTTGTTATTCCATCAATTGCTGGGACCTTATGTTTTTGCCAAAGTCTTTAATGCAGCTTAAATTTCTTCCTTTATTACCATTTGTTTTGATCATATACTATCTCCTGAAATGATTCAGTGTCAGCCAATTCTTTCTGGTACAGTATCTTTGTGTATTCATTCTATCTTCTTTAATGCTACCTAGATCATTCAAGATTTTGCACCTAGAATCCTATAGTATTGCAAATAGAGGCTTGAAATTGTTCTTAATTTCTTTCAGTTTAGAAATGCTGAGTATATTCTTCCCTTTTGATTTTCTGACTCCACCTCTTTGAACCTTTCGTTTGTCTTCTCAAGCTACACTTTTACTTCTGTATTTTTTCCCCTTTGTTTTGGCTTCTTATCATCCTACTGCAATTTTCAGAGCCTCTTCTGACATCCATTTTGGTCTTTTATTTCTCCTCTGTCTTTGCAATAACCATTTGCTTTCTTCCTGAATGATATCCTTGATGTCATCCCACAGCTCATCTAGTCTTCAATCATTAGTGTTCAGTGCCTCATTTCTAGTCTAGAGATGGGTTTTAGATTCAGGTGGGATAGAATCAAGCTTATATTTTGGTTTTTATTGCTGTGTTTTCATTGGTAATTGGTGGTATGTTCCACAGTCCGTCCTTGGCCTGGATTTGACTGCTGATGTTGAGTTGCTCCAATGATTCCACAAATTCAGTCAATTTGATTCCTATGTAGTCCATAATGAGGTCCAGGTGACAGGGAATGGCAAAGGAAATGCTAACAAAGGAGATCAGTCAGAACTGGTTTTGAAAAAACTGTGACAATATAACAATAAAAATAGATTCTCAAGGAATGTGGCAAAAACAACAGACTCTCAAGGAAAAGACAAATGAGATGGCCGAAAATCACCATAAATCTATTAGAAGGAATGCACCATCTGCTGTGTAAAACCCATTCCCTGCTGGCAAAAGATATGTAAACCCTTTTGTAAGATAAAGACACGAATCAGTCTATCCTACCTGTTCATAGTCCATTATGAACTTCTAGTAAACACAATTTCTTTCTCTTGCTCTTACCTGGTATTGGTGTCTTTCTTGTATATCTGAGTTAGAACTTTCTAATTCTTGCTTGAATAGGCGTCTGGACCTCTTTTGGAAATCATCCCCTTGACACATGTGTATAGTTGCCATTTGTGTGTTTTTAAATTTGCATTTACTGTACAAAATTCAGCTATTTGGTCTCCAGCCTCTTTTCTGTTGCCAAATTTGTAATTTCTGACTATCAGTCCTTCTTGATTTTTAACTTTTGTGTTCCAGTCAATGCATGTAGATGGGCATGGGGAAATAAAAAAGGAAGGAGAAGGAGGCTTGGAACATGGTGAAGGGATAGAGCATCCCAATCATCCTTACCCCTCTTCAGTAATTCCTAGGCCTTACTTTTGACATCATGGTCAGGTTCTAGCAGACAGTTAGAAGCTAATCCACAATCTTGCAATGTCAGTTCAGTGAACTAGTGTTATGGCTAATATTGTGTGTTAACATGGCTAAGATCTTTAGTATAATGTAAAACTTCTGTGTTGTAATTTCTGACCTCTGAAGGGATGTATGAAACACAAGTATATGAATGAAACACAATGCATGCATATTTTGTATTTAAATCAATATAAAATTATATATATTTATATTTTATATAAAAGTATTTAATTTTATATTTTTTGTATTGGCTTGCATGCAAAATTTGTATGCTTTGTGTTTCATTTATATACACTGTGTTTCATACATTCATTCACCTTGTATTTCATATGATCATTCTCATACATTGTGTTTTATGTGATATTGAGTAAAAATTGTTGTTCTTGTTGTTAGTGCCATCCAGTTGAATATGACTGATAGTGACCCCATGGATAACTGATCTGAGCATTGT
The DNA here is from genome assembly GCF_000299155.1 of Elephantulus edwardii. Classification (NCBI taxonomy): domain Eukaryota; kingdom Metazoa; phylum Chordata; class Mammalia; order Macroscelidea; family Macroscelididae; genus Elephantulus; species Elephantulus edwardii. The sequence continues at coordinate 3,369,712 of NW_006400012.1, forward strand.
CTTATCCTGTGTCTCCTCACAATCTCTGACACATTCAAGCCTATTGCCTTAGTCACCATGTCAACCTACCTGGCCAAGGGTCTTCTTCTCTTTTGATGCCCTCCACTTTCCCAAGCATGATGGCCCTCTCAAAGGAATAGCCTCTCTTAGCAACATGCCCAAAGTATGTGAGACAAAGCCTCTGGATACACCTTCTCCAAGACATATCTGCTTGTCCATGGGATCTTCAGTACTCTTCTCCATCATTACAATTCAAAGACATTAATTCTTCTTCTATCATCCTTATTCATTTTCCAGCTCTCAGATCATAGAAAGTGACTGAAAAGACCATGGCCTGAATCAGGCACATCTTAGTCCTCAAACTGATATCATTACTCCTCAATCATATGGAGAGTTCCTTGACTACACACTTTCCCAGTCTAATAAGTCTCCTGATCTCCTGACTGCTGGTACCAAGTGTACTGATTGTGGATCCAGGTAAGATGAAGTCACTGATGGTCTCAGTCTTTTATCTGTCTATCATGATATTGTCTATTGATCCAGTGGTGAAGATTTTTGTTTTCTTGATGTTGAAATGCAACTGAGATTGAAGGCTCTAGTGTTTAACTTTCTGCAGCAAGTGCTTCAAGTCCTCCTTACTTTCAGTAAGCAAGGTTGTGTCGTCCACATAACAATGTTTATTGATGAGTCTTCTTCTAATCCTGATGCCACATTTTCTTCATAGAATCCAGCTTCTCTAATAATTTTCTCAGTATATAGATTAAATAGATATGGAGAAAAGATACAATCCTGATGCACATCTTTCCTGATTTTAAACCATGAAGTATTCTCTTGCTCTGTTCATACAACAGCCTCTTGCTTTGGTATAGGTCCCCTATGACACAATCAACTGTTCTGGAATTTCAATTCTTCTCAATGTTAGCCATAATTTATTATGATCAACACAGTCAAATGCCTTTGCATAGTTAATCAAATACAGATAGTCATTCTTCTGTTGTTCTTTGCTTTCAGCAAGGAGCCATTTGACATAAACAATAATATCTCTGGTGCCATGACCTCTTCTAAAGCTAACTCGACTGTCCAAGAGTTCTCTGTCTATGTGCTGTTCTAGCCACTTTTTTAAACAAAATTGGCCTTTAGCAATATTTTGCTTATATGCAATATTGGTGATATTGTTTGATAATTTCCACATTCTGGTAGATCACTTTTCTTGAGAATGGAAACAAATGTTGATCTCTTCCAGTTAGCTGGACAGGCAGCTGTCCTCCAAATTTCCTAGCATAGACTGGTGACCAAGTCTAGGGCTACATCTGTCACTTGAAACATTTACATTGGTATCACATCTAGTCCTGGGGTCATATTTTTTGCCAATGCCTCGAAGCCCAGTATACAGGATCCTGCCAAGACATCACCCTCAACTGGGATGTTGCTCTGTGTTACCAGCTGTGTGTCTCAGCAAGAAGGCTCCAGCACCCAACAACTATAAGAAAATGGTCCTAGAGCAGAAGCTCAGAGACAAGGACCTTCCAACAGAACCATCAGAGAGAGAAAGCACTCCCTTAGAGCTGGTACTTGGGACTCAGACATGGAGCCTTCTAAACTGTGAGAGACTTACCTGTTGGTTTATTGTATTGGGAAATTGATTTGCATATTGCAAATTACTTTTTAGATTGGATATTTTTAGTCTTGCTTGTTTATTAGCCTTTTGAATAGTTCAGTGCTTGTCTGTCAGTTTGCTGTACTTGTGGGTTGCTGTGAAGCTGAAAGCTGTGTGGTCAGGATTAAAGACATCTAATTTCTCTATCTCCATCTGTATAAGTTATGGCTGTATTCCATCAGCTCAGAACCATCCCATAACTGACCCTTCAGAGGATTTTAAGAGGCAGTTTAATTGCACAAGAGGAGATTGACTGTTGGAGCAATTGGTGGATTTGAACCATGTGCTTTCTGGATTGTAGTTCAGCTTTTTACCACTAGGCCACCAGTGCTTCCTCTATTTAGATATATTTGTCATTATTGTTATGTGCTGTTGAGTCAGAACCAACTCATATCTGACGCTCCAGTAGGCTTTCAGAGGCTGTAAATCACATAGGAGGAGATTACTAATTTTCCTCCTGTGGAGCACCTGGTGGATTCAAATCATGTACCTTTGGATTGGCAGTGCAATCCACCAGAACTCCACACCAGAACACATATACACATTTTTAGATACATATATAGGTAGATAAAAACATATGTGAATAATTTATGCCATCACATCAGGGGCTGGTCAATGGGAGACAGGTGTTGAATGTTGTAGGCAAAAGTAGGAAGTGTTGGTGGTGGAGGAGGGAAAGGGTGGATTAAAAAAAAACACAACAAAACCACAAAACAAAAAAACCAACCAAACATGTAGCCGGGTGGGCAGCAACATTGAATATTGGTCATTTTCTAACTGGTAAATGTCTTTCATCTTCTCTTTTCTGTAGAATGCTTGTCTGTCAGATACTATTATATGTATTTAAAAATTGAGACAGACTAGTCAGAAGGATTGGCCATCCACTTCCAAAATGTGAATAATAGATATTAAAAAGATATATACTGTTTTTGTAGAGTACTGTTGAGTCAGAACCAACTCATCGCTGACTCTCCAGTGGGTTTTCAGAGGCGGTAAATCACACAGGAGGAGATTGCCCATCTTTCTCCTGTGGAGCAGCCAGTAGATTTCAACCATTTTTCATTGGGTTGACTATTTACCTATATATGTACATCTATATCTAATCTATATCTGTATCTTTGACTTTCTAGAGAACTCTTAGCCTGAGACAACTAGCAAGTCTTAACACAGCATATAATTCTCTTAAATATGTGCTCATGATTGAGGCAGTGGTGGTTTAGTGGTAGAATTCTTACCTTCTATGAGGGACACAGGAGGCCAGTGCACCTCATCTACAGCCACTTCATCTGTCAGTGCTGACTACATGTTATGATCCAGAACATAGTTTCAGCATAACTCCTAGAGTTAGAACCAGGGAGAAAGGCCTGGCAATGTGTCTCTGAAAATCAGCCGCAAAAACCAATCTTCAAATGATAATGACAATGGCCCAGGACTGGATAGCATTTTGTTTCACTGTATACATGGCCATGAATTCACCATAAGTTAGAGGTCTGTTACTGTTAAAGAATTTTACTGTAGATGCAAAGGTATGTGGTTTGAATACACCCACTGCTCAGTGGTAGAAAGATAAACAATCTCCTCCTGAGCAAGTTGCTGCATTTAAAAACCTGCTGGATGGTCAGCTATGAGTTGAAGCAGACTTGGTGGTGGTACACTACCAGCACAACAACTATACAATCATTTAAAATGTACTGTTTTTGTTCAGAAACAAATATGGATGTGCTCAGAGATTCTTGCTGTCTCTCTCTCTGTCTGTCTTACACACACACACACACACACGCACACGCGCGCGCACACACACACACACACACACACACACCAGTCAATGTCCTTGGAGGTTGTTTGCTATCTCCCTGAGCCTAGGATGTCTCTGTAAGCCTCTGAATCTCTACTGCGTTCTGGGCTCTACCCTCTGTGTCTTCCTTGTCTTACCAGTCCCCAGACTGCGCACTCAGGCCCTAGGGGTTTTGCGGATGAAGTAGAAAACAGGGCCAGGAAGGGGAAATAATTTAAAAGACTCCCCAGATGTTACAGCTATTTGCATCTCCAGAGTCTAAGGGTCAGCGAAAAAAATAGATTTAGTCTCTAAAGTGTGGTGGTGTGCAGGTGCAGCTTTCAAGAGAACTGGAAAATGATGACTTAGAGTACAAGCCAGGGCACGTGACTTTGGGGCAGTTTCACCATTTACAAAACAACTTAGGTCATAATTTCATTTAACCCTCACAACAGCCCAATGCAGCAGGTATTTATAGCTGAACGAAACTGATGATGGTAGTTGATGAAACTGAGAAATGTAAAGTGATTTGCCCAGTTATGCAATTTGTCATTGGCAGATCTAGGATGCAGATTCAGACCTTCTAAGCAGAATTTCAAAACCTGTGCTCTTTCCATCATCTCACCAACTCTACCTCTTTCCTCTATTGTTTTACCTCTGTCTCTGTGGATTCCAGTTTGAGGATGCTGATGCTCAGCTACTGTATACACAGCCTTGTAGAGCTCCACCCTGCAATGAGAGAAGCTAGGAAGCTGAGTTTTCTAAAAATGCCTATAAACACAACCTGTGAGCATGGCTATGAGACACACTCCAGGTGCAGGCTGTTTCTAGAGCTCTTCTTGGAAATTTAGGGATGTTGGGAAGAAAGCAAAGTCAAGAGGGAAGAAACATATTGTATTTGAAAACTGGCTGCCTGGGAATTGAAATGGTTGTGTAGTGGCTAGTTTATGGCAAAGTGACCATTTAAAATCTTTTAAAAATTTTTATTGTAGTTGCTAGTAGGTGTCCTGAAGACATGCTTCACTCCCTACAGCCCCCACTGTGTTTAGGAGTGTGTGTGTGTGTGTGTGTGTGTGTGTGTGTGTGTGTGTGTATGTGTATGTGTCTAACACACACCCCTTTCATTAAGGAGTCCACATAGAGCAGGACAATGAACTGGCACCCATATGGCATGGATCTGAGGCTGCAGGACACTTACTTCTTTAACAGTCCCTGATGTCCTTGTAGATAGGTGCCATCAAGTTGAATTGCAACTTATTGTGGCCCCATGTGCATCAGGACAAAACTCTGCCCCTCAAGTGCAATCCCTATGATCTATTTTAGACTGGATCTTGGGGATTCATGTGTTTTTCACTTGCTGATTTTGGGGGGAAAATTAGACCTTTCTTCCTAATCTGTCTTGGTCTGGAAACTCTTCTGAAATCTGTTCAACGTTATAGCAACATCCACACTTCCACTATTAAATGAGTAGTAGTTGCCCATGGGATATGTTGGCTGGAAATAAAAATTGAGCCTCCAGCATGGAAGGGAAATTTGACTACTGGTCCAATAATGCCCTTTCTAACTGACCATAAAAATCATGTTACCTAGTGATTCTGAAATAGTTTTGATATCAAGAGGTTCTTGTTTAAAATGTAAATCCCAACATGGACTCATCCTAGACTTTCAAAACTGGAATCTCTAAAAGAGGCACTCAGGAATCTCTTGTTTTCACAAAGTACCCTGGAGATTCTTATCATCAGGAACATTTGTAAACACGAAATAAATATAACCTTCATTTTATGAGCAAAGCTGAAACAACCCAGAGAGCTTATGTGAGTTGCCCAAGGTTACACAGAAAGTTGGTAGCAGGAAAACCTTGATGTCATCTAGTCTATTCTAGTTCATAGCAACTTTCCATTAGATTTCCTGTAAAGGCTATAAACTCCAAGAAGAGAAGACTCCCCATCTTTCCCTGGAAGAGAGACCAGTGTGTTTCAACTGCAAGAGATCCACAGCCTTTGAGTTAGCAGCATAAGTTGCTATGAACTACGCCACCACCATGAATATTCAGATCTGAATCCTCTCCATTATACTATGCTGATTCTTTTGTCTGGAGAGGAGGGACAGTGAAAGGAACATTACAGTTATTAAGTACATGTTATGATTTGGGGCCTGTGCTTTACAGTTTAATAATAACAGCAAGGAGAAGAAGCATCTAGGTCCCATGTTCTGCACTAAGTGCTTTACCTCATTTTGTTGTTATTGTTGTTGTGCACTGTAGTCATAACTGACCTTACTGAGGGTTTTCAGAGGCAGTTAATTGCACGAGAGGAGATTGCCCATCCTTTGGGATTGCAGCAGAGCTTCTTGCCATTAAGGCCACCAGAGCTCCCTTACCTCATTTTATTGTTTTCTAAAATTTAGTGCTTATTGTTGTTGTTGTTGTTATGTGCCATTGAGTTGCTTGCGACTCATAGCGACCCTATGTACAACAGCCCTAAACCCTGCTCTATCCTGTGCTAATCTTATTGCCTCTGACACACCCATCCCGATTACCCCAGTCACTGAATCAATCCGCCTCATAGAGGGTCTTCTCCTCCTGTGCTGTCCATCCACCCTCCCAAGAATGATGTCCTTCTCCAAGGATGAGTCCCTCCTTACAACATGTCCAGAGTATGTCAGACGAAGCCCCAGAATCTGCCTCCAAGGAGCATCCAGGTTTAACCCTCTCAAGGATGAATCTGTTTTCTTGGCAGTCCATGGTACATTCAAGACTCTTCTCCAGCACCACAGCTCAAAGGCATCAATTCTCCTTCTATCCTCCCTAGTCATTGTCCAACTCTCTGATGCATAACAAGTGATTGCAAAGACCATGGCCTGTATCATGGCTTATAGCAGTGCTATATCTGTCATAAATGTTGCCTTCCTCATGTAATAAATGATGAAAGAGAGACACACAGGGGCTGAATGTTTCCAGGGCCTCAGAGCTGGTAAGAAGTCTTTGAGTGATGCAAATCATTGTGCATTTGGCTGCTAATACAATGGTTGGAGGTTAAAGACTACCAAGAGGCACAATATAAGAAAAGTTTGGTGATATACTTCTGAAAAATTAGTCATTGGAATCTCTATGGAGCAGAGTCTTACTCTAATATAGGGTCATTATATGACAGAATTGACTGAACAGCACCTGGTTTTAGGATCAATTAAAAGGCAGAGTCAAGATTTGAGCTTGGATCTGTGAAAACTCAGCTTAGAATTTTTGGAGTCCAGGCTCTCAATCACTGAACTATATAGACAGTCACCTAGACTCACTTCACATCTCATTTAATTTCTCCTGCAATCTGGGCATGATATGGATTTCTCTTATAATGATGAAGAAACTAAGGCTCAGGCTGGCAGAGCATGTTGTTTGAGATCAAGCAGGATTCAAGTCTATGTATGTCTTATGCCAAAGGACAGGATTCAATCCTGTGTGTGTTTTATGACAAAGACCACATACGTCTCTGCATGTGAGTGATCTCTCAGGCTCCCTCCATCTCTCAGACCCCCTCTCCTGATATGCACACCCCATGTCTCAGTTCTCACCATCACCCTTTCCCAGCAGTCTCTGTATCATGACTGCTCTCCCTCATGCTGTCTGTTTCTGTTTGTCTATCCCTGCGTCCTCTTCTGATCTTAAATAACTTTGAGGTTCTAAAACAAGGCTCAGCGAACTTTCTGTAAAGGGCCAGCTAGTTAGGCTTTGTGGGCCAGATGGTCTGTGTCACAGCTATTCAGCTCTGCTGTTGTAGCGTGAAAGCAGCCACAGACAATACGTGAATGTACTGGCTCAGTAAGACTTTATTTCATGGGCTATAGATTTCTCATCTCTATTCTAGAAGAACACCCCTGCCTGCCTGTGTGAGCAGATCTTCATTTGACTATGACCCTTAGGGGAGAGAAAATGTCTGTGTGGGAAGGAGGCTGTGAATAATAAAAGCATCAGTGCACCTGGTCACTGAGAATGCCTGAAATTGAGAGGAAATAGTTGGAGGGTGAAAAGATAACTCTGAAATGACAAGGAACTCATAAAAAAAGTTTACAGACTCATATAGGACCTCTAGAAGAAAAAGACTGATAATCCAATTACAAAATGGGCAGAAGACTTGAAAAGTCTTTCCACAGAGGAGGACATTTGACTAGCCAACAGACACATGAAGAAATACTCCAAATCACTGGCAATAACAGAGATGCAAATCCAAAGCACAATGAGATACCATCTTATTCCAATAATAGTGGCAAAGTTTAGTAGGGCAGCAAGAAATAAATGTTGGAGAGGATGTGGCAAGATAATAACTCTTTTACACATTGTTGGTGGGTTTGTAAAATGGTACAACCACTCTGGAAGACAATTTGGGGCTTCCTCAAAAAGCTGAACATAGAGATTTCATATGATTCAGCTATTCCACTGCTTGGTATATACCCTGAGAAAATGAGAGTGGGGGCACAAACAGAGACTTATACACCAATGTTTATAACAGTATTATTCACCATGGCAAGAACATGAAAACAGCCCAAATGCCCAACCACAATGGAATGGATTGAGAAATTATGGTACATTCACACAATGGAATACTATGCAGCAAGCAGGAGCAATGATTTTGTAAATTGCTACCCAACGTAGGAGGGACTGGAGACTGTTAAGCTAAGTAAACTAACTCAGTTTTACAAAGACAAATAATGTATAGGACCATTATTGTAGACTGTGTACAAGGATCCAAGGAGGGGCTGGGGAGGGCTTAAACATAGAGTCATATAATTTAATGGGTGAAGGGAAGGATTGGTAGAGGAAAGGGGCACGGTCCAGTGGGAAAAACAATGTCTATGAACTTTATGAACTTTGTGTGTAAACCAGCATAAAAGATTTTTAAAAAATAAATCATACAGAAATGTGAAAAAAAAAATTAAAAAGATATCCTTGAAGAAACAAAGTTCAAGCTGAAACCAGAAATGTGACTGAGAAATCTCCAGTTGAGAGCAGGGCCATAAGTTGGTGGGGCAGCATGTGCAAAGGCCTGGATTCAAAGCATAATTAATGCAGGGAAAGATACATCAAGTGACAGAGTTTTTAGAATACCCCTTGTACAAGTGACAGAGTTTTTAGAATACCCCTTGTAAACAATGTGTGCACTACTGAGTTGAGGAGATAGGATTCTTTCAAACCTCATTAACATCTGATTTTCGCTCCAACAGATGGGCTTGATTATTGCCCTGGCTCAGTGGCCCAGCACCCTCAACACTGTGATGGCAAGGAGGTAGATGAAGCTTCATGGGAACTGGTGAACTAACATAATATATCTTCAGGTTTGGCCCCTGAGCTGAGCATTTGTGATCTTTCACAGAAATCCAGATCATAAACTCGGGAAGACAGAATGCTATTTTTAAGACAGATATAGATTGACATTTGTGATATAATACAATTGTTGTATATTTATATACACTAATATTTGTAATGTAGTAAAGCCACTCATCACTTATTGATATGATTAAGCTCCAAAGACTAGACCATAAGTAAAAATTGATGTATTGTGAATGGAGAATGATTATATCATTATATAACTGCCAAATTTTATGGTTGTGTAATAGCCACATTGGAACTCATGGTCAAGTCAAGTTGATGCATAACCTTAACCATCACAACCAGCTTTACTCTCACCTTACATCTCAGCATTCATTATTGCCAAACAAACATTATTAATGTATAATATAAAAGTGTAGATTTTTTTTAAACTCTTGTTGTAAATGCAAAATGTTGAATAAATAGATAGTTGATAAATGAGTAGATGTGAAGTGAGGAGTTGTTGTTACTATATACTATTGAGTCAGAACAAACTCATGGCCGACTTTTCAGCTGGTATTCAGAGGTAGTTAATCACATGGTGGGAGATTGCTCATGTTTCTTCCATGGAGCAGCTGGTGGATTTGAACCATGTGCCTTTGGGTTGGCAGTGCAATTCCTTCCCAGTTGTTGTTATTATGTGCCGTCAACTACAACTCATAGGGATCCTATGAACAATGGCTGTGAACCTGGCCCTTTTCTGAGCTAACCTCACCATTTCTGACATACCTGACCCCATTGCCAGTAAGTGATTTATGTTTATTTTAAGACACTAAATTGCTCGCTGTCTTTTTTTAATTCTTTAAAAAAATTTTAAAATATTACCTAGTAAGTTCCTAATGGGCTCAATTTTAGCTTTATAAGGATAATACAAGAACTGTTAACTACATTAGTAAGTTAAAAGTATATTTGTTTCAAATGCTGTTTTCATTTTCAGTATGTTCTCCAGAACTGGTTTCATTCATTTGTGCCTGCACTGTTGATTTGGCTCAGAGCACAGACAACGTTGGATGGTTATTTATCACTTTATGGACAGCTTGTGTCCCCAGAAAGACTCATTACAGTATGAACAGAAGCTGATGCCCCAGGCCTAACCCATGGGCTGCACTGAGCAGGTGCTTAGTGCATGTTTGGGATGCTGATGAAGATAATAAAGAGCTTTTAGGGGCAATGGTAACAGTCCAGAATAAATGAAGAAAACATCTCACCTCCTTGTACCATGCTCCTGGCTCTTTGCTGTGTGTGCAAGATCCCAGCAGGATGGTCTTGGCAGAGTTTCCCATGGCTGCTGGCTGTTCATTTTGCCCTTGAGTTACAAAATATATATGCCTGGAATTGAAAAGACTGTGACTTCTTTCTTCTCAGCACATAATACATTCTCTGGGGAAAAGGGAGCTTCATTGCAGAATAGAACAGCTGAAAATAAGGCCTTAGAGCTGCTTACCATGAGTTTCAAAACATATTTGCCCCCAGTGGCGTAATGAAGGGCAAGAAGCCACTCAGTCAAGTCCCTAAAGTGGCACCATTCCTGGAATGAGAGTGGGAGAGGGTGGACCCTGTGCCTATAGTGTGTGTTGAGGATATCAAGGTGGAGGGAAGTGTATGAGCTCAGAGTCTAGAATGTCTCTGAATTGGAATATAAGGGTTTTGATGTGAATAGGAGGGAGGAGAGCGTGTCTTGAACAGGCCTAATATCCACATGTGAGAGTGACCCTAGATTATGTCCTCAATTTTAGTTGTGGTTCTGCGGTATTTTTTAGTTTCTTGAGCTAAAAACCATTTTATTCTTAGCACCAGTGTAACAGGTGGCCATGTCAATAAGGCAGATAGAAAGGGGCCTCACATTCTTCCAGCTGTTGTTTCAACCTGGAATAGTTTGTTCGAGCCTCAGGCTTTGTACCTTGTTTATCTCTATTGGCACAGATGCCTACTGATGCACAGGTAATTTGCAACAGGGTGACACATTGGTTTCACTCTGAGTGCCAGATCTGACACTTTGTGGTGACTACATAGAGGTCTTTTTTGGAATGGAGTTCTTAGATGACTGCTTGGGGTATGCCAGGGACTGACAATCTCTATGATGCAATTATGTTTCTCTGGGCCACTCAACAAATGTTGTTTGAATTAGTGGCTTAGCGGGTGAAAATAAGGAAGACAGTATCCTACTTGCTGTGAAATCTAGGAAGGAGTAGATACCTCTCTTCATTCAAAAAGCAACTTGTTGAGAGTTTACTCTAAGTGTTGTGAATGGAATTGTATCCTCCCAAATACATGTTGACTTCTTAACTGCTGGTACTGATAAGCATGACATTGTGGGAAATAAGGTCTTTCAAATCAGTTAAGTTCACTTGACATCATAATTGGGGTTCCTAATGCAATATGACTGATGTCCTTATAACAATAGGAGAAAAGACACTGACACAGACATACAAGGAAGATATCACGTGATAATGGAGAAAGAAGTGGGGCTTATGTGTCTATAGACATGGAAGACCTGGGCTACCAGGGGCTTGAAGAGGCCAAGAAATATCTTTCCCTAGAGCCTTCAGAGAGAGAATGGCCCTGTAAATACCTTACTTTTGGACTTTTATCACAATCTTGCTTGCTGAAAGTGAAGAGGACTTGAAACACTTGCTACAGATCAAAGACTAAAGCCTTTAATGTGAATTACATCCCAACATCAAGAAAACAAAACCCCTCACCACTGGACCACTAGGCAGCATCATGATAGAGAAAAGATTGAAGTTGTCAGTGATTCTGTTTTAATTGGATTCATAGTCAACAGTCAAGAAATCAAAAGAGGGGTTGCACTGTTCAAATCTTCTGTCAAAGATTTCAAAGTGCTAAAGAACAACAACAATGTCATTTTAAAGAGGAAAGTATGCCTGATCCAAATCATGGTCTTTTTGATTACTTCCTATACATCTGAGAGTTGGATAATGAATGCCAGATGATTTGATGCCTCTGAATTGTGGTGTTGGAGAAGAGTGCTGAATAGCCCACGGATTGAAAAAGAACAAACACTGTCTTAGAGCAGGTGCCAGTGGTGTCTCAGTTCTCATTTTCTCGGGAAGACAACCAATTTTTTATGTTTTTGGACAGGATATCTTGTTAGGGCAACCCTGGGAGACTGATATTGTGTGCTGGATGTTAGGGATGCATCATGTCAGGAGCTGGGGCAAAATTGAGGCTCCCCATATAATCAGAGAAATCTTGCCACAGGCTAGAGATATGCTTTCCAATTGGGTGAAGGATCCTCTGCCAGAGACCAACCTGTGCAGCCCTTTGCAGAAATCTTGTCGTGGGCTGTAAATCCTAACGGGTGGCTCATCTCACCATTATTCTCAGTCCTCCTGAATTTCTCCTGGGGTGCAGCAGTTAGCATTAGGCCAACAAGCTCTTCCTCTGTGACTGTGACTGTGAATGCTGGGGGAAGACATAAACTGGTCGCAACTTTGTCTGCTGGCTGCAGATAAAGGATACAGAAGGCTCTGGCTTGAACTCTACCAGATTTGTCTTCCCGTACCCAGCTCCTCCCATACTCCATGAGGGCACGTCTGGTTTTCACAGACCCAACATATGCAATCTCAAGATAAGAATTTTCAGAGACCTGACAGGAAAGAGTTGAATTGCTTCTCATTTGGGCAAGTCATGTTAGGTGTTTCCTTGTTGTTGGTTCCTACAAACTCAGAAATTGCCACTTCAGGCACTTTTAAATGGTTACATATTTTAAAAGTACGCAGTTAATATTGCCACGCCAAACCACAAATAATAATCTTTGAAGGACTCTCTTGTAAATAAAACCAGGAGAATCTTATTTTGTTGTTGCTTTGTTTCTGATTTTGAAAAATGAGATCAAATTTGTACTTGTTGAAAATATTTACATGAATCTGTTCAAATTTTCACAGTTTCATATGTGGGGAATAACTACACATGCTTCTGTGTGCATTGATGTATCATTGTACACATACACACACTCTCATACACTCTAGCTTTTCATGCTGGTTTCTAAGCCTGTGCCATTGATGATTAGTAAATATTTGCATATCTATACCACTACCCTCTCAGAAGGACACAAGTGTTAACTGCTAACTCTCATTAACATACTTTTGTTTGTCCAGGCTTCCTCCCATGTCATCAGCGGCACTTCAGGAATACACTCAGTTACAAATTCACAGAGCTCCAAAAGAGCATGGTGGGCGTCTCCCCTTTGTACTTCTGGAGGCAGTAGGGTGTGGTAACTGGAACACGAGGCCTTTGAAGTCAAAGAGATCTGGGCCTGAGTGACAAGCTGTGTGGCCTTGAGCAAATATGGGATCATTGGAGCCTCAGCTTCCTGATGAGTCATAAAACAATGGGTACGAGAATACTAGCCTCATAGACTTGTGCTCAGGACTGGTGCACATAAATTCCATATTAAAGGTGATGCATGGTTTTGATGGGTGGAGGGGGTGGATGGGTTCAGGAGGTGGAGGAGATCCCGTGTGAGGGGCAATGTATACGAACTTTGTAGATAAACCAGTGTAAAATCGTAAAAAAAAAAAAAAAAAGGAATTGCAAGAAATAAAATTTTTTAAAAGATGATGAATGTAAAGTCCATGCTGCTACTTGACACATAAGAGTTGCTTAGTTAAGGTTAGCCTATTTCCCTCTGTGTTGTTGTTATTGTTGTTATGTGCCATCGAGTCGCTTGTAACTCATAGCAACCCTATGTACAAGAGCTCTAAACTCTGTTCTATTCTGTGCCAACCCAGCCATCTCAAACACACTCATTCCCACCACTCCATTCACAGAATCGATCCATCTCATCGAAGGTCTTCCTCTCCTGCGCTGCCCATCCACTCATAGCCTGTGTTATTGTTGATTGCCTTTGAGTTGAGCACAACTCATAGCAACCCTATGAACAAAAGGCCTGAAGCCCTTCTACAACTATTGACATTTATCAAAGTTCATAGAGTTTCTAGCAGCATGTTCTATAGCCTGTAGGAGAATTTAATCAGAATTTAGCAGGTAGAAACTTTAGAGGTCCTGGTTAACTTCATATATAGGCCTATGTGGTCCATTTCTCACTCCATACTGAGTACAGCACCAAGTTCCATCCTGCAGCAGGGCTTTAGTCAAATCCACTTGAACTGACCTGTCAGATATGTAGCTGAGACTACTGGCTTTGTCTCAATTACTTTGGGCATGTTGTTAGGAGGGGCCAACCCTTGGAAAATGATATCATGTGCAGAAAAAATGAAGGGTCAGGGGAGGTGGGGAAGACCTTCAATGAGATGGGTTGACACAGTGACTGTAACAATGGACTCTAGTGTGACAGAGATGATGAGGATGACATAAGATAGGTCAGAGTTCAGATCTGGTATTCATAAGATCACCATGAGTTGTACTTGACTCAACACCACCTAAAAGCAACAGTGACTAGGAAAGAACTTAATTCACTCAAATTCACTGCCACCGAGTGAGTCCCAACTCATAGCAACTCTCCATTTGGTTTCTGAAGCCATAAATCATAAAGAGAAGAGACTCCCTGATCTTTTCCCTCCAGACCTGCTGGTGAAATAGAACCACAGGAGATATGCAGAGTTTAGATCAGCATGATAATTTGCTGCAGACTACAACGTCTGAGCTTCTTGGAAAGGAGCTTATGTCTGAAGAAAAGAGCTCATGTCATCATCAGACATATCAACTCCCGTGAAAGTATTTCCAAAACAGACTGGACAGGAGTAGCCTAGGGAGGATGAAAGCAGTCTTGTGAAAGAGAAATGACCCACAGAACCACTGTTGTCTTGAGTTTCTTCCAAGAGGCTGGAAGGGTGCAGTGACCCAGTCTCTGCAGCTCTTCACTTGCTGCCCAGTGTAGCTAGTCCTCTCATTTGCAAGTGCAAACTGAGGCCGCAAGGATGCACTTTCTTTTCCTCTGGATGATATTAACTGGGCAGTACCATGGACCAAAGCCACAGCAGCTTCTGGGCAGCAAGCAAGCCCATTAAAAATGCATTTTTCAAGTGCACACATTTCTAGAAACTCAGTGCTGGAAGTCTCAAATATCAACCACTTGTGTGAGTAAGTTTCAAGTGTCTGGTTGATGATGGTATTTTTGTTGTTCCTTGTTACTCTCTGAGAACTTAAGGGCAACCTCATTATCTCATGTGAGAGAAGAAAGAAGAAATGACGCTTTTGTATTATCTCCGAAGCTATGGTTGAGGACTTCTCCCTGTGAGAACATACATAGGTAGTCATCTCAGAAATTCTGTTTCAACACAAGGTAGTCAGGGGGAGGCCATGTGATGTAGGGAAGTTATGAGAATTCTAATCCCACTTCAGTTTCTAAATGTTTGTGAGACATGAGGGAAGGAACTCATTCTTTCTGAGTCCTGGTTCCCTCACAAGTAATGCGGATAGATGGAATATTGTGTAAGGTCCCTCCTGCTTCTCCTAGATATGACATTTTAAGATCTTAGTGTAACCACAAGGCTTACATAACTATGTTGTTGTTGTTGTTGTCATTAAGTTGACTGTGACTAATAGCTACACTATAAAAAACAAATAAAAATCTGTATCCTGTTCCTTCCTCACACCCATTGTTACAGTCGCTGACCATCTCATGAAGGGTCTTCCTCTCTTTCACTGACCCTCTACTTTTTTCAGCATGATGCTTTTTTTCCTAGAACTGGTGATTTCTAATAACGTGCTCAAACTATTTTCACCATCTGTACCTCTAAAGAGCTCCCTAATCTGTGTCTATAAGGAAGACTTCCTCCAAGACATACTTGTCTGTTCTTTAGGTAGTCTTTGAAATAGTCAATACTCTTTGCCAACACCACAGTTCAAAGGCGTAGAGTCTTCTTTTGTCTGTCTTACTCATTGTCCACATATCTGTAGGACCTTAGTATAAAACTATTTTTCCTTCCTGTAGAGCCATTAGGAGATCCTATTAACTAAGATCTTAGTGAATAGAACTCTTTGCCTGTTCTTCTTAGGCCAAATTTTCCTCCATGTTTATGTGAGTCATCCTTCTAAAACATACAAGCAATCATTTTCCTTTTTAAAAATTTCCAGTTGTTGTTGGGGGCCATTGGGTAGACCACAACTCTTAGCGACTCTGGAACATCAAGAACCTTGCCCTGGGCTGTGCCATCCTCAAGATCTCCAACATGCCCAAGCCCATTTTATGACCACTGTCAATCTGTCTCATTGAAGGTTGACCTCTCTTTTCACTGACCTTTTCCAGGGGTCCATTAATTACTTTCTTTCTTAACTCTTGGTTTCATTTTTCACTTTATTTATATGTTGTTGTTGTGTACTGTCAGGTTGGAACTTGCCTATAGCTAACCCTCCAGTGGGTTTTCAGAAGCAGTTAATTGCACAGGAAGAGATTGCCCATCCTTCTGCGGAGCAGCTGGTGGCCTTGAACCACATGCCTTCGATATTGCAGAGCACCTCCTTACCATGAGGCCACCAGAGTAGTTTATTATTATTGTGCTAGCTTTTGTAGGGAGACAGGTTTTGCTGTCTTTCATTAAATGGTGCTGAGTTTTGTTTGGCCAGGCAGTTAATTTGCTAGTATATTCTTTTTCTCCCATCATACTTGGCTTTCTTATTTATTCCTGAAAGTCAAACCAAACCCATTGCTGCCAGTTGGTTCTGGCTCACCAGCACCTTTCCTTGGATTTCCAAGGCTATAAATCATTATGAGAGGAGATTACCTCAACTTTCCCCTGAAGAATAGCTTGGTAGATTTGAACTGCCAACCTTTCAGTTATCAGCCAGACATGTAATTCTACAGTGCCACAAAGGCTTCATTATTCTTTTTTGAGGGAGGTACTATTTCAAGCTTTGAACTCAACTCTAGGGTATCTTATTATCCTAATCATACTCTGTACTCTGAACGTGAGATTCTTCTAGTGTTTCCACTTAAAGTCTCAGATGCTCGAGGAGATTTCCCCACTTTGGCTGGAACTTGAATGTCTCCTAGTACTGTGTGATCACTGATGTTACTGTCCCTGCTAAGCTTTTAAAGAGCAGAAAATATTTATTAGATAAGACAGAATCTCATCCTAGGCTTGTTGAACTTTACTTAGTCTTTTACATGAACCTGCAGTGAATCTTCAGCCAATTTCTACACCTAATACCCAACACAGAGAGTATACAGCCAACTCTTCTTCAGTACATGTTCCATACACCCTTATAGCTCAAAACTACAGTGTCGTACATCTTCTTCTTCCTCAACTCAGCAATACTACTAAGCTTATCTTACAGTCTACTTCCTTGTGCTACAAAAAAGAAAGTCTGCCAATTAGAAGTTCAATTTGGGTTTAGAAGACACTGTGGCACAGAGATATCATTACTGATAGATGGATCTTTGTTGGAAGCAGAGAACCAGAAGAATGTCTGTTGTTGTTGTTTTAAGTGCCATTGATTTGAGTACAACTCATAGTGACCCTATGAACAAAAGATCTGGGAGGGAGGGGGGAGGTGGGGTGGGCGGGGAGAAGGGTGCAACAATGAATGAATGGAATTTCAAAATCTCTGTAGATGTTCATTGAAATGAAAAGTAAATAAATTAAAATTTATATATTAAAAAAAAAAGATCTGAACCCAGTTCTGTTCTACACCATCCTCATACTTCCTGACACACAAGAGCTCATTGCAGCAGTCACTGTATCAATCCACCAGGTCCTCTTCTTCATCGACCCTCCACCCTTCCCAACATCATGTCCCTCTCCAAGGAATAGCACCTTCTAGCAATATGTCCAAAGTATGTGAGGCGAAGCCTCATTATTCTTGCCTCCAAAGAGCACTTTGGCTGCACCCTCTCCAAGACATATCTATTTGTTTTCTTGGCCATCCATGGGATGGAAGGAAATTTCACATTATAATAAGTGCTAGATTTTTTTAAAACAAAGTGGGCTTGATGAAGCCCTGAATTGGTCTTCATGAGATAATCTTTAAAAATAAAAAAAATAACCCTTGAAGTTGTCTTAAAACCAAATAGTTTAGCTTAAGAAGAAAAAAAAAAAGTCTGTCTTGAGCATATGCTCTTTTAAGAACTATCTTCTATACATCTGATCAAAGTGACAGCAGTAATTAAAAATATTAGCTAGGAGACTTGGGAGCACAGATGGAGTTTATGCAATGGAGGAGGGACCGTCAGAAAAGGCAGATGAGAGCAGCTGCACAACTTGAAGCATGTCATCAGTATCATGGAATTGCACTTGCAGAAACCATTGGATGTCGTGGTTTTTCTGCTGTGCACATTGTCAACAACAACAACTACAACAACAAATAAAATTGAAAAAGGAAAAGTGATTGCTCTTATTTTATGATTGAGACTGACAGTGATATACTTTGGTTCTATTACCTTTTTTTAGAAAAAAAAGTCCTTATGCACTATTCAAATGTTTTAAACTATATATAGACATTGTTGTTGTTAGGTGCTGTCAAGTTGAATATGATTCATAACAACCCTATGAACAACAGATCTGAAACTTGCCTTATCCTTTACCGTTCTTATCATCTCTGACACACTTGAGCCCATTGCTGTTGTAACTGTCAATCCATCTCATTGAAGGTCTTCTCTCCTTTACTGACAACTCTTCTTTTCCAAGCATGTTGTCCTATTCCACGAACTATAAAAGGATGCTTCTCCTAACAGCATGCTCAAAATATGTAAGATGAAGTTTTATCATCCTTGCCTCCAAAGAGCACTCTGGCTGCACCTTCTCCAAGGCATATCTGTTTGTTCTTTTGGCAGTTCATGGGATATTCAGCAGTGTTCTCAAAAACCAGAACTCAAAGGCAGCTATTCTTTTTCTGTAATAATTATTCATGAGCCAGTTCTCAGATGCAAAGCAGGTGATTGGAAAGACTGTGGCTTGACTCAGGTGCAACTTAGTCTTGAAGCTGACATCATTGTTCTTCAGTCATTTATAGAGGTCCCTAACTACCTCACCTGGTAGTACCAAGTGTGTTGATTGTGGATCCAAGTAAGATGAAATCATTGACAGTTTGGGTCTTTTCTCCATCTATCATAATGTTGCCTATTGGCCCAGTTGTGAAGGTATTTTGTTTTCTTGATGTTGAGATGTAATCCATTTTGAAGGCTGCACTGTTGAGGTTTCTATCATTTTTGTTTGTTTCTTTTGGGGATTATTTTTTATATAGGCATTCTGACGATTATTCAGTCCTGTTGTTGTTATGTGCCGTCGAGTCACCTGCGACTCATAGCGACCCTATGTACAACAGCCCTAAACTCCGCTCTGTCCTGTGCCAATCACACTGTCTCTGACACTCCCATCCCAATTATCCCAGTCACTGAATCAATCCACCTCATAGAGGGCCTTCCTCTCCTGCGCTGTCCCTCCACCCTCCCAAGCATGATGTCCCTTTCTAAGGACCGGTCTCTCCTCACAACATGTCCAAAGTAAGTTAGACAGAGCCTCAGAATCCTTGCCTCCAAGGAGCCACCCGGTTTAACCCTCTCCAGGACAAATCTGTTTGTTTTCCTAGCAGTCCATGGTATTCTCAATACTCTTCTCCAGCACCACAGCTCAAAGGCATCAATTCTCCTTCTATCCTCCTTGGTCATTGTCCAACTCTCTGATGCATAACAGGTGATTGCGAAGACCATGGCCTGTATCAGACGCACCTTAGTCTCCAGAGAGACACTACTGCTCTTCAGCACTTTGGAGAGGTCACTAACAGCAGACTTTCCCATGGCAATGTGCCTTTTAATTTCCTGGCTGCTGGTGCCAAGACTGTTGACTATGGATCCAAGCAAACTAAAGCTGTGTACAATCTCAATCTCTTCACCATCCATCCTTATGCTGCCAATTGGTCCAGTGGTGAGAATCTTTGTCTTCTTGACCTTGAGCCTCAATCCATATTGTAGGCTGCAGTCCTTGACACTCTGCAGCAGGTGCTTCAGGTCCTCCTCAGTTTCAGCAAGCAGGGTTGTGTCATCCGCATAACACAGATTGTTGATAAATCGTCCACCAATCTTGACTCCACATTTCTCCTCATAGAGCCCAGCCTCCCGGATAATCTGTTCTGCATATAGGTTGAAAAGGTATGGAGATAGGATGCATCCCTGGTGTACGCCCTTCCCAATTTTGAACCATGCAGTGTTCCCTTGCTCTGTTCTGACGACTGCCTCCTGGTCCAAGTATAAGTTTTGCATTAGAACGATCAAGTGTTCTGGGATTCCCATTCTTCTCAGGGTCAGCCACAGTTTATTATGATCTACACAGTCAAATGCCTTTGCATAGTCAATGAAACACAGATAGACATCCCTCTGGTATTCAGTCCTGTATAAAACCCAAATTCTTATTTAAGTAACAAAACTTTTCACATCTTTTACCTACTTCCCCCATATAATTCTAGTTCCTCTGTAATCAGATTATTACAATTTCTCTTAGATGCCAAGGTTAAAACAGTGTGTTTTGACTCTAACTTTGACCTTTCTTATCTAGTCTCACTGCTTTGACCATGCAGCAGTATCCCTCTGTGTATGGGTTTGGCAGGTACTTTGCCAGATGATGAACTTCTTTCGCTCTAGGTCTTACCTTCTGTCTGTTTCTGTCTATGGTTACCTGTATCACTGTATGTCTCACAAAACCTCTCAGTCCTTCCATGGATAATGTAAGTAAGAAAAGCAAGTGCTCAGCAGTCTATCACATTCATAATAAATGTTATTTGAAAAGATAATCAAAACAAAATTAAATTGACAGTGGCAAAATTACACTTGGAAAGAAATTGCTTTCTAAGTGTATGCTGATAAAATATTTTAGATCAAATGAATTCATGCAAAATTTGACCCAGGGAAATTAAAGTTAGTAGCAATAATAGCACAAAGGCTCATAGTGGTAAAAGCTGTAATCAATGTAAGTTGAAGTGGACATAGTAAACAAATGGATGCTCAAATCTTTGTGTGTAATGTAAATACAATAAAAGGATAGGTGACAATGAAAATAGTTCTGATGACATAAAAATACAAATGGGAAAATAGAAAACTAACTTCTTTGTATGAAAAATTGATGGCTCAACAGAGCTCATGTTGGAAAAGAGTTTTGGGGTTTTAAAAAATTAATTATGATGCTTTGAGCTGTGCAGCTGGAGAAGAATACTGAATATTCCATGGACTGCCAGGAGAACGAACAGGTTTGTCCTGTTGTGGTGTTGTTATTTGCCATTGAGTTGAGCACAACTTATAGCGACCCTAAGAACAAAAGACCTGAAGACTTTAGGAAGTGGATGCCACCCATGCTTCCAAAAGAGAGGGTAAACCAGGCTGTCCTTTGGAGGCAATGATTCTGAAGCTCCGTCTGACATACTTTGGACATGTTGCAAGGAGGGACCAGTTCTTGGAGAGGAACATCATGCTTGGAAGGGTGGCGGGACAGTGCAAGAAAGGAAGACCCTCAAAGAAATGGATTGATTCAGTGACTGGGGTATTAGGGGTAGGTGTGTCAGAGACAATAAAGTTGGCATAGGGTAGAACTGGGTTCAGAACTGTTGTGCGTAGGGTTGTTATGAGTTGCAAGCGACTTGACAGCACATAACAATAACAACATTGTTGATGAAGTTCTTGGTATTTTTTTTAAAGAAAAATCTCTTAAAAATATTTCCAGGGGAAAGGGGATAGGTCTGGTGTGAAAAACAATGTATATGAACTTTATGAACTTTGTATGTAAACCAGTATAAAATAAAATTTAAAAAACTTTACAGCCTTAAAAACAAACAAAAAATATTCCCAGGGTGAAAGGGATAGATTTCAAATATACCTGGCATGCCACTGTTCCCTTCCATTGCTCCTTGTTTTTGTCCAAGGTAATTATTTTTTTCCAGACTGGAAAATTCTTTTGAGTTGTCCACCTGATTAATATCTGTTCCACCCAAGCATTCCTTTCTTTGACAGCCTCTCTCACAACTTTGGCCCCAGTCAGGTAGCTCTTCCTTCTTCTCTTCTGCTCTCATTGCTGTCTGTAGGTCCTTGATGTAGTTTAACCTACTACCACTGACTCTATTCCAACTCACAGCAACCCTCCTTCAAGCTTTCAAGCCCGTGTACTTTGACAGTAGGAGATTGGCCATCCTTCTAACTTGACCCATCTGATGGACTCAAACTGCTGTTCTATCAGAGATGTGTGTGTGTGTGTGTGTGTGTGTGTGTGTGTGTGTGTGTTGGTAGCTTTGTTGTTATGTCTTACACATATGGTTTTCTGTATATGGACTGTGAGCTTTATAAAGGTAATCTTGTATATTTCTCAGCTCAGAATTTGTTTAATGTACATATTCTTTTTATGAAGTCCCAGGCTGAATATACAAGGAGGAAAGAAGATACATAAGGTGACAGAGACGCAGTCCCTGCCTTGAAGATGTGTGTTATCTGGCCAGCAGGTGGTGAAGACATACCTTAAAAATAACCAAGGTCAGAGGCTAGGGGAGAGGTTGGTTGTCTGGCGGAAGATAAGGTCAGAACTGACTGAAAGAATCTAGGATTTCTTTTTTATAGAGTGGGGTATTTTGTTGCATTATTACAACAATGTGTGTTGATTATTGGCTTAAGCAAAAATTGAAAGCTTCTAAAGCAAAAAAATTAAAATCATAAGTAACTCTATCACCTAAATATAGATGCTGTTGTTGTTGTTGTTGTGTGCTGTCGAGTCTCTTGTGACTCATAGCGACCCTATGTACAACAACTCTGAACCCTGCCAATTTCTGTGCCAATTTCACTGTCTCTGACACACCTACCCCCTTTACCCCAGTCACTGAGTCAATTCATCTCGTTGAGGTTCTTCCTCTCTTGCACTGTCCCTCCATCCTTGCAAGTATGATGTCACCCTAGAAGGACTGGTCCCTCCTTGTAACAGCCCAAAGTATGTGAGAGGAAGTATGTGCGATTCATAATGACCCTATGTACAATCAAATCCTTGCCTCTGTGGGACATCCTGGTTTCACCCTCTCCAGAACTAACTTCCTTTTTCTCCTGGTAGTATAGTGCTCTTCTCCAGCACCACAGCTCAAAGGCATCAATTCTCTATCATCCCTAGTCATTTGTCCAGCTTTCTGATGCATAGCAAGTAATTGCAAAGACCATGGCCTGAATAAAGCACACCTTGTCTCTGGACAGATATTGTTTCTCTTCAGTACATTGGAGAGGTCTCTAACAGCAGACTTTCCCAATGCAATTTGTCTTTTGATTTCCTGGATGCTGGTACCAAGAGTGTTGATTGTGGAGCCAAGCAAACTAAAGCCATTAACAATCTCAATTTCTTCACCATCTATCATGATACTGCCAATCAGCCCAGTGGTGAGAATCTACTTTCATAATGTTGAGCTTCAATTCATATTTAAGGTTGACTTTCTGCAGCAAGCACTTCAGGTCCTCCTCAATTTTACCAAGATAAGTTGTGTCATATGCATAGCTCATGTTGTTGATGCTTAAATTTTTTTTCTCTTCCTCAATTTTGAAACTTTTGAACAACAACTTTTAACACTTTGAAGTAATTGTAAGTTCAGAGGCAATTGTAAAAAATGAAAAAAATTTCAAAGAAGTCCCATATAGTAAGTATTTACTCAGTTGTCCCCAATGACAATACTTTGCATAGCTTTAGTTTAATATCAAAAGCAAGAAGTTGACATTGAACAAACTTTTTTTGAGTGCTGTGTGAAAAACAGAGCTGAACCCTGTGCTATCCTGTGCTTCCTCTTCATCTCTGATATACTTGAGCCCGTTGCTACAGTTAGTGTGTCATCTGTTTTGTTAAAGATCTTCCTCTATTTGCCTACCCTCTACCTTTCCAAGCATCATATTGCTTTCCAAGGAATGTTGTTGGTGTTGATTGCCATTGAGTCAAGTACAACTCATAGCAACTCTATGAACAAAAGACCTAATGCCTTTCCACAACTATCATCTTTTCTGCAGGTTCATAGAGTTTCCAGAGGCATGTAGTTTAGGAAGTGGATGCCACTCCTGCTTCCAAACCTGTTTTACAACTGGGAGCTCCACCAAACACTGTTTACATTGGGAAATCATTATGATATTTGATACTCCGATTGCACAAGGTTCAGAATCACAGAAAACCCATACTACCTCAGTACAGGAAACTAACAGAGTGATGTGCAAAATAGAAGGTTCCTCCAAATATAACACTAGTCTCACTTAACCGTGGTTAAGTGTCATCAAGTCAAATATGACTCATAGTGACCCTATAAGTAGACCTTCCTAAGTCTGGCTTGGCATATTAATGCTTCACTGTATACTCAGTCACAATTAAACAGGAATAATTAGCAGGCAATTTCAGACTTAAGAATATTCTTTCCATTCAGAACCATGTAAGTTTAAAGACATTTAAGGAGCTGCGCTGCAATCCCGAAGGCACGCTGTTCAAGACTACCAGTGGCTCCACAGGAGAAAGATGGTTAGTCTCCTTCTGTTTGCTTAACTGCCTCTGAAAACCCACTGGAGCTATGGGTTCCAAGGAATAGCCTCTCTAAACAATATGCTTAAAGTACGTGAAAGAAAGTTTTGCCATTGTTACATCCTAGAATCATTCTGAATATAATTTCTCTAAGACATATGTGTTTGGTTTTTTTTGCCAGTCCATGGGACTCTCAGCATTCTTCTCCAATACCACAGTTCAGAGGCATAAATTCTTGTATCATCATTATTCATTGTCCAGCTTTCAGAAGCATAGTAAAAAACGAAATAGACCATGGTCTGACTCAGGCACACCTTAGTCTCCAAAATGACCATGATCTGACTCAGGCACACCTTAGTCTCCAAAATGACCATGGTCTGACTCAGGCACACCTTAGTCTCCAAAATGACATCACTAATCATCAGTAATTTGGAGAGTTCCTTGACTGCCGACTTACCCAGTGCAATATGTCTCCTGATCTACTGACTGATTTTACCAAGGGTATTGATTGTGGATCCAAGTACAATGAAATCATTGACAATTTCAATCTTTTCTCCGTATATTATGATGTTGTCTTTCATTCCAGTGGTGAGAATTTTAATTTTCTTGATGGTTAGATGCAATCCATATTGAAGGGTATGATCTTTGATCTTCTGCAGCAAACGCTTTAAGTTCTCACTTACAGCAAGCAAGGTTCTATCCTCTGCATAACACAGATTTGTTGATGAATCTTCCTCTGATCTGATAACATATTTTTCCTCACAGAGTCAAGCTTCTCAAATGATTTGTTTAGCATACAAATTTAGTAGCTATGGTGAAAAATTGCAAACAGACAATCTTTATTTGGATCTCACTCATTTTTCATGTGATGGCTTTTTTTTCCCGATGTAATTATAATGGGCTTATATATGTGACGTAAAGAGTAAAACTTACAAAGCCAGAATGTGGTTCAGATCTATATCAGAAATATAAAACTTATGTATTTTTCATGAAAACAAACTACCTACTGTCAAAGGCAGAAAACTTATGAGAATCAGAAAAGCAAGACATTTCCACAAAATTCTGGCTCTCCCAAGATTCACTGTCTGATTTTTTTAACCAAGTTTTAGCTTATCTGATTTTTTATATTATTGCAGTCTTCATAAATAACATTTATAACAACTACTTAATGATGAAGCATTATACATAAGGTGTCCAGGACTTTCATTCATAGGGTCACTATGAGTTGCCTGCGACTCGACAGCATTTAACAACACCATTTAATGATGAAGCAACTTTGCTAAAAAACAAAACAAAACAAAGAACTTGAAGTAACTACTGATGGAGCTCGAAGACTATATATTGCCTTTAGTATGGATCATATTAAGAAAATAAAAATCCTCTCAGCTGAACCAGTAAGCAACATAGTGACAGACGGGGAAAGATTGAATTTGTCATGAATTTTATTATACTTGGATTCGCAATTATTGCCCATATGAAAACAGCCTAGATTTCAAAAGGAATATTGCATTGGGGAGATCTTCTGCGAAAGACCTCTTTAAAGTGCAAGGATGTCATTTTGAGGGCTATGGTGCACTTGATCCAAGCTATGGTATTTTCAATTACCTCATATGGATATGAAATTTGGACACTGAATAAGGAAGACTCAAGAAGAATGTATCTGTGAATTGTGATGTTGGTGAGAAAAGGGAAATATACTATAGCTGACTGAAGGAGGAGGGGATCTGGACAAAAGAAATGCAGCCAGAGTTCTCCTTAGTGGCAAAGATGGTTAGAATTCATGTCATGTATTTTGGGCATGCTCTCTTATCATGAGAGGCAAGTCCTTGGAGAAAGGTCTGATGCTTGGTAGAGTTATTTTATTGTTGTTAGGTGTGCTTGAGTCTACTTCAATTTATAGCAACCCTATGCACAACAAATTGAAATAATGCACAATTCTGTGTCATCCTCACAATCTCCACCACACTCAAACCCATTGTTACAGTCACTGTGTTAATCTGGCTCATTGAGCTTCATTCTCTCCTTTGTTTACTCTCTGCTTTTCTCAGCATGATGTCCTAGCCAGGAGTACTTGTGTCTTCTGACAACATACCCCAAATATGTGGCATGAAGTTTCACAATTCTGGTTGCATGTCCTGCAAGACAGTTTTATTTGTCCTTTTTACAGTCTCTCTCTCTCTCTGTATATGTATATATAAGCTCTGGTTGCCTAGTGATAACGCATTGCACTGCCAACCCCAAAGGCACACAGTTCAAATCTATCAGCTGCTCTGCAGGAGAAAGATGGGCAATCTCCTCCTGTGTGATTTACAGCCTCTGAAAACCTGCTGGAGGATCAGCTATGAGTCACTTCTGACTTGACCACACAGAACAAAAGCAACATGGTATATATTTTCAATACTCTTCACCAACACCACAATTGAAAATCATTATTTATTCTTCAGTCTTCTTTAGTTACTAACTTTCACATACATATTAATGGCTTGAGTCAAATGCACCTTAATTTTAAAACATGTATTTTAATTCATGTACATTGTGGACACTTTTTAAGATGTTGTACTGATTTATTTACAAAGTTTGAATACATTGTTTTTCTCAAAAGATCCTTCCCATTTCCTTTACTCTCCCCACCCATCAAATTGTGCAACCCTATGATTAACACCCCACCCTCACCCCCATCCTAACCCCTCTGCTTCCACCCTTCACCACCCAGCCCCGATCCTCATACTCATTCTACAATAACAGTTTTATATAATATTTGTCCTTGTGAGACTGAGTTAGTTCACTCAGCATAATGTTCTCCAGTCCCTCCCAAGTTAGGTAGTTGTTGATTACCTTTTAGTTGAGCACGGCTCATAGTGACCCTAAGAACAAAAGGCCTACGGCCCCTCTGCAACTATTGACATTTGTCAAAGTTCATAGAGTTTCTGGAGGCATGTTGTTAACCAGTCATAGAATTGGTTGAGTCACCTGCGATGCATATCGATCCTATGTGCTCCTGCATGCTGTATAGTATTCCATTTTATCAATATGCCACAACTTCTCAATCCATTCATTTGTGGTTGGACATCTAAGATTTTTTTCCTATGTTCTTGCCGTGGTGAGTAATGCTGCTGTGAACATTGGTGTATAAGTTTCAGTTTGAGACTCATTCTCATTTTCTTGGGGTATATTCCAAGGAATGGAATAGCTGGGTCATATAAAATTTCTATGTTCAGCTTTTTGAGGAAGTGCCAAACTGCTTTCCAGAGTGGTTGTACCATTTTACAATTCCACCAACAATGTGTAAGAGTTCCTATCTCACCGCATCCTCGCCAACATTTGTTACTTGCTGTCCTGTTAAACTTTGCCACTGTTACTGGAGTAACATTGTGTTACTGGTATCTCATTGTGGTTTCGATTTGCATCTCTCTTACTGCCAGTGATTTGGAGCATTTCTTCATATGTCTGTTGGCTGTTTGAATATCGTCTTCTGTGAAAAATCTTTGCATGTCTTTTGTCCATTTTGTAATAGGAATATTAGTCTTGTACATTGTGTTTTATACAATCTTTCATTTACATTGTATTTAATACACTCATTCATATACCCTGTATTTTATATAATTAATCATCATTGGTCTATGCCTATTATTACCCTATTGTTTTGAGTCCCCACTGAATCTTTCCTATTCCCTCATCCTCTCATCTGCCCACTAAGCTCTACTATCCGAGTGATCTCTATTCTTCCCTTTTATCTGCCTCCTTCCCCCCTTGCCCTTCCTTTCTTGGACATCTATACACAACTAACTAGTTATCCTTCTAGT
Organism: Elephantulus edwardii; assembly: GCF_000299155.1. Classification (NCBI taxonomy): domain Eukaryota; kingdom Metazoa; phylum Chordata; class Mammalia; order Macroscelidea; family Macroscelididae; genus Elephantulus; species Elephantulus edwardii. The sequence goes on from NW_006400012.1 coordinate 3,397,730, forward strand.
TTTACAATAATGATCTGATGCAGTGTTTGTCCTTAGGAAACGGAATTAATTCACTCAGCATAATTCTCTCTAGACTCTCCCATGTTATATAGTATTTTTCAAAACTGTTGTTCCTTAGTCCTGCATAGTATTGTATTATATGAATCTACCACGATTTTTCTATCTATCCATTTGTTGAGGGGTCACTTGGACTGTTTCCATTTTCTTGCTATTTTGAATAATGCTGCTATGAACATAAGTCTACAGATCTCTGTGGCTCAGTTAAATGCACCTTAATTTTTAGTCTGACATCTAATTTGATATATAAACTTTCACTTGAATCACATTTGTTTTTTTAAATGTGAAAGAGAATGAAGACTGTTTATTCTTAGGCTGCAACATATGGAAGCACAATTTTGGATACAGTTTGATAAATGGAAAGGGAAAAGTGGAAGATGTTGAGCAGGAGTCATGATGGGACAAGGGCACAGGAGAAATTGGGAGTGTGGTTGGCTGATTACATTAATAATCTCAGTTCACCTTTTCTTAAATCCAAGTACTTTGTTGTATAACTTTGCATAAACACACACTCTTTCCCCCACTCCATAGAGCTTGCTTTGACCAACAGACCCAAGTAGAATGACAATGGGTCAGCTTTGGCCTTAGGCCTCAAGGGACCTTGCATACCTCTGCCACAGACATGAAACCATGCCCAGGTTAGCCTGCTGGAGCTTGAGGGACCTGTGGAGCAGAGCTGTCTCACCCTGTTTTCCTTGGCTGAGATTGGCCTAGCCTCATTAGTAGCCAGCTGGCCTTCAAGTGTAAGAAGTCCAGCCCAAATGGACAGAGCCCTCAAGATGATGTAAATGACATGAACAGTAAAGCATGTCATTGAAGTTTTGTGATTTGTTGTTACTCAACAATTTTGTAACTAAAGCTAACTAGTAAATGGTACCCAGGATAGAGGCAGAGGGAACAAAGAGAAAGAGGATTCAGATCTAGGTGCATCCAGGCATTCCAGAACAAGCAGCTTTTTCATATGACTGTGGTGTCATGTTTTGCAAAGGCTGTCTTTTCTCTGGCTTCAGATAATGAATGTTCAGGGCTGTAAGGCCACAGGCTAATGATCAGACACCCCAAACAAACCTTTGGACTTTATACAAAATGATACTTAAAATATTCCAATCCTTGATACCAGGACTAAGAAGCCTTAAGAAAACCAAATAGAGACTTTGAGAATGCACAAGGTAGACATGGATTAGGGACAGTGGAAAGAAGACGTAGGTAAGTGCAATGATGCTTCTTCTCTTTTTAAAAACTCAAACTCCAAGGGTTAAAATGCAGGTTAATACCTTCATCACCAAATAAAAAATTGTTAATTAGAAGTATAAGGAGAGAAATACTACCCACAATTTTCTCAGTATTTTTTTAAAAAAACCACACCCTAAATTTCTTTGCAAAGCAAAAAGTAGACACATTTTATTCCACAGGTGAAGCTTGTTTAGGGAAGGCTGTGGTGCAATGGGTAAGCACTTTGGTCTGACTGAAAGGTTAGTGGTCTGAACACACCAGACTTTCTGTGGAAGAAAAGACCTGGAATTCTGCTTCCTAAAAATTAGTTTCAGAAACCCTTGGGGAAGTTCTGATTCAGAAATCCTATGAGGAAGTTCTATTCTGTCATATAGGATTGATATGAGTCTGAACTAATTGATCCAGCAATGATAAAATTGTTTCTATCTAGGTTAGGTTTCCATCAAGAGACTTGAAAAATATCTAGTTAGGTATTGAGTAAGTATTTATTGAGTTAACATGAAGCTTGTATTCTTTTGGATCATCTGAATAATCTATAATTTTTGAGCTACACAAATAATTGAAAATACAGGGTTACTAGTACTTGCTAGTGCTTACTGTGTCATTCAATCCTAGAGACATGTATCAGATGGCAAGAGCTTTGAGTAGATCTTTAGAGTTTCTGAACTATAAACCTAGCTTATGGACCAAGTTGCCGATAAGAAATCTCTCCTTCCTGGGCCTTAATTTCCTCATTTGAGATACTGGGAATGGAGAGGTGGGCATCTCTGAGGTCCCAGCCAGTGCTGGGATCTCAGATGCCAGCACTCTAGTGTCCATATGCAGTACTCTTGAAGATTCAGTGATGTGATTATTGTGAAAATTCTTGGGGGAAACCAACATCATTGAGGACAAAACTTGCTCTATTCAAGAATCAGCGGTGAAAAATCTTAAACACTTGGTGCCACTTCTGACCACTGGGCTATGACCACAAACTTGGAAAATTAGACTCCTGTGGTTCATATAAAAAAAACCCAAAATCTCCACCCTGCTTTTCAGATTTAGAGCATTCATTCACTCAATGCTCATTGAGCCCTGCATTGTGGCAGGTGCTGGTGACAGGACAATGGCAAATTCTAATCTCTGCCCTCAGCATATTCTCCCTTAGAAGAAGAAACTCAGAGGAGTAAGCTAAAAATAACAAAACAATCTGGAAATTGCGAAAATAATGCTGGGAACAACCAATTTTGGACATTTGGTGATGGGATTCACTACTTTCCTCTAGTGTATATATGGTACATCTTAGACTTACCTTCGCTGTTGAAGAGGATACAGAGTCTATTCAAGAGATGCCCAGAGAGGTTCAGTAACTCACCAAGATCTCCTGCCTCCAAATCTAGTGCTGCCTTTGTTTCCTCACAGACCTGATTACAGTGTCATGGGTTCTTTCTTTGGAGTTTCTTTTTTTTAAAAAACTAAAATTTTACTTTCATGTTGATTTTAATAAATATTTACAGAGAAGTTAAATTTTCATTCATTCATTGTTGCACATTTTACTCCCTCTCACCCTCTGCCTGGCCCCTCCCCTCCACCCCCAGTCCTCTTTGCAATGACGTATCTCTTACTATGCGCTGTTGCCATATGTCTAATGCCTAATCATATATTCTAGAGTCCCTTTAGTGATAACTTTTGTTTTATTAAATCTCTTTCTTTCCTGTTGAAAATATTATAAGGAATGAAACAAAATATAAACAGCCACATTTTCTTTTCCATTTCCTTGAAATCAAGGGATCTAATGGACTTGCATTATCTTTTAAGAAAATAAAACAATTTTAGGATTTTCACCTAGGTCCTACATTAGCTTGACTCTTGTTTATATTCTTTCCTTTCACAAAAGCCATGGTCTTTTCACTGCCCAGACTTAGAAACCAGCCCATGCCTATGAGCTGTTTGGGGTCACAATTACTACGTGAGGTCTCTCCTTCACCTCTCAGATGTCATAGTTATTTGCTTCTCTATTTGTCTCCCAGAAATAAACTACTCAAAAACATAGAGCTGAGTCACATAAAGTTATGCAGACGCTAGAACTTTAGGATTCTTAGGAGTAGATACATATGTCTAAACTGAATCTTAATTTTGCTGTGTGACTGTGGCCCAGGCAATTAACTTCTTTGAGTAGTCATGAGCTCCTCTAATGCACAGCTGGATCAGCTGTCAACCAGCACTTCTCACAAATGGGTGCCAGGGTTTACAAAGACAGCATGCAAGTCAAGCTCTGCAGGAGTTAAGTGGAAAGAGAGTGAACTTTAAAGTTAGAAGATACGATTTCCAACTCCATGTCTCTTAAGAGGTGAACTTTAACAAGTCTCCCACAACTCTGAACATCCGCAACTAAACTAGAATAAGATGAGCTCGCCTGACTTACTTTACTCTAGAATTGAAATAATTAAAGAGGTGAAAGTGGTCTTGAGTGCAGTTGTTCAGTGCCACAACCAAGATTGGGTTTTCTCTCTGAGAGGACCTCCCTACTTTTACCTACTTCTTAGGCTGTATCTAGAATCCACAGACAGAACAAATAGTTATGTATTTGTTTTATATTGACAATTCAAACTCACTTAGAAGTGTCTCAGAAGCTAAAAATCCAAAGTCATTGAAAATAATATCAAGCATAATTAGACTGTTACCTATGGGGTCCTAAGAGTTGGAATCAACCTAGGCACAACTGGATTTGTTTGTTTGAGGTAAGGGGCTTCCTTCACAGGCCCTACACTATCTGGGTTGGGCCTGTGAGCTTCCCTAAACAGAAGCACCTAGTCCTCCATCTAGTCTGGAAACATCACCTCTGGAAAAGGCAGGAGCTGCCAGTTTGCATGGGAACCCCCAACAGAAGCTTGTATTACAAATAGCCTTTGAACAGCCTCCTACTGCTGGTGTGGAGTCAAGAGAGAGCTGTCTACATTAATGCTTGCAGAGAAGAACCAGGAGAGTCTCCTGGTTAAAAGGCCATGCCTGGGTACTCTGTGAAGGTCCCCAGGGTTGTTGCCATGTACTCTATTCTGCCCACAGGGCTCTGCATCCCTTGGGGACTGGTTCTGCCGATTGAAAATTTGCCAGCCTCCTCCAGGTGGCCAGTGAGGGTGTGGCACTTCACAAATAAGGGAAACTAGGATAAGAAATAATGTTTGCTACTATGAAACAAGCTTGTGATAGTTTTATGATAATCCTGATTAAATTGCTCCAAAAACAATTGTTCTATCCATAACAACTCTCTTCCATTTTTTTTATTAAGAAATCAAAGGCGCTGGCTATTCACCCTCCCTTTGAAGTATTATGTCTATTTGCCTCTGACTCCAACAAGGTGAGCACCATATGATTCTGCTTCTCACGTCAAAATGTCCTTCTTTAAGTCACAGATCCAGAAGAAACAAAAGTGTGCAGAATAAAATAGGACACTCTACAATGAACACTAAATAAAAGGAAAATAGTTCAAATTTTAAGGCAAAGTTCATAAGCTGTGTCAGTCGTCATTGACTAAGCCACCAAACAGCAAGTTGGTAAATGCTCAGTGAGTACTCAGACTGTGCCTGAAAATTCCAGCATCAGATCTTCTAGGAGAACAGTACTCACCATACAGAACAACCATTCTTTAAACTTTTTAACCTATGAGAGGACCTCAGAGCCATCTAGAACCGTTTAGAGCAGAGAAAGTCCTTTGAATCTAGGATTCTGGCACTGAGGACCTCTTAGACCTAGAAAAGAGAGCTTTTTATAGCAATGAAGGCTTTCACTTTACTCCCATGACAGGGGAAGAGGAAAAAAAATTATATCTCCCGGAGTTCTTTGGTGGATATGAGGTTGCACTGCCAGCCCAGTTCAAATCCACTAGCTGTTTTAAATATATGTTTATTCTAAAACAATTATATATAATTATATGGATATGTGTATGATATATATGTGTGTGTATATATACACATAACACTAAGTACATAAAGGTGTAGTGGAGTTCTGGTGGTTTAGTGGTAAGAAGCTGCTCTGCAATCCCAAAGGCATACAGTTTGAATCCATCAGCTGTTCTGCAGGAGAAAGATGGGCAGTCTCCTCTCATGTGATTTATTACCTCTGAAAACCCACTGGAGGGTCAGCAATGGGTTGGTTCCAACTCAATGGTACACAATAAAAACATCACATATATTAAATTTGTTTTAGAAAGTTCATACATATTTCACATAGTATTAAATGTAATACTGTTGAGAGTGTGACTGCCTAAAACAATAAAAATACCCTGTGGTTTCCAGGCCCCAGTGTATTTCAGCATGAGGAAGTCCAGAGAAGCTGCAACCCTGCTAAACTTGTGAAGGCTTGAGCTCTGAGGTTCTAAAAACCTGTTGAAGATATCATCTTACATAGACGGGTATTATAAAAACCAATAATTCTCATCCCTAGTGGTTCTGCTATCATTCAAACCAAGGGAGAAGTAGGTTCAAAATTTTCTCTTTGCTCACTCTTTCATCTGAGAGGGCATGAGAAACCACAATCCCTTTCAATCAGTCTCGTTTACAGTTGGACTAGACTTGGGAGACCATCAGTTTGTCTTGCAACTAACACCGTGGACAGCCTATGGGGAATGCTTCAATGACAACTTCTGTGCTTGGGGCTGCAGCCTTTTTTATTTTTTATATCCCTAAAGTAGGTGGTCCTTATATTTAACTGAAGCTGGCCTCTTTGAAATTTTACCCTTTGGTTATAGTTCCTTCCTAAGAAACCATACAGAATACAATGCATGCCTTCTTTCACAGGATTTTTCTGAAAATATATGGAAACTGTTATCCATCCAAAACATCTCAGTTCTTTTAATGGTGGGAATACAAGGGGTTCTTAATTTAGGGGCCATGGACCTCACTGAACAATCTGATGGAAACTGGATCAGCTCCTCACAAATATGCAAACACATAGTTTCCATATTCCCCATTTGCTGACACCCCTAACCCTACTAAGTCATTGTAGTGATCTTCTATTGTTGTTATGTGAAATCAAGTCACTTGTGACTCGTGGAGACCCTGTGCACATTAACCAATTTCATGGTCGACACACCTAATCTTATTTCTTCAGTCTCTAAGTCAGTCCATCTCATCCTGCGTCTTCCTCTCCTGAGCTGTCCCTCCACCCCTCCAAGTATGATGCCTTTCTCCAAAGACTGGTCCCTCCTGGTCACGTGTCCAAAGTCTCCTTGGTAACCACTAATAAACTTCAGTCTCTTTCCTGTTGCCTTGTCTAGATATTTCATGTAAGTGGTATCATATGATTTTTGTTCTTTTGCTACTATCTTATTGGTTCAACATAATGTTGTTAAGGTTCATCCATTTTGTAGCATGGATGAGGACTTCATTTCTCATTATGTGTGAGTAGAAGATCACCCTAGAGTCCTGAAGAGCTACGATGCTAGTCTGGAGATTAAGGTGTGCCATAGTCTTTGCAGTTACTTGCTATGCATCTGAGAGCTGGACAATAACTAAGGGTGATAGAAGGGGTTTTGTATTTGAGTTGTGGTCCTACAGGAGAGTGTTGCAAATACCATGAACTGCCAGGAGAACAAACAGGTCTGTCCTAGAGAAGGTAAAACCAAGTTGTTCCCTAGAATCAAGGATTTTGAAGCCCCATCTCACTTACTTTGGACATATTGAACTTCTATTTAAGATTATGAGAAAATCTTGAAACAGTGCTAGTCCTTGAACAACATGGTAAATGTAATTAATGTCACAGAATTGTCCATGTAAAAAGACACTGAAATGGCAAATGTCTTAAGAGAGATATATATATATCACTATATATATACACATATATATCTCACTATATATATCACTATATTACTATATATATCACTATATATGTCACTGTATAGATAAGTAGATAGATATTAACCACAATAAGACAAGCAAATTGAATCTATAGACCTTGGATAGGAACCTTGCACTGGAATTCCCAGACCACATGTCAGACCTGGAAGACCCTCTGTCCTCGCTTCACAGAGAACTGTGCATTGGCACCTGGTGTGTTGGACTAAGCATCTGTCTTTTGTTTTTAGTGCAGGTTAACAAGGGAAGTTTGATTAGCTGCTTTGATGTTCCCTCCCTGGGAGGGAGGTCAGAAAGTGTAACATCTCTGGATTCTTGCCACCTCAGCACTTGAGCCTCCCAGAGAGGAAGAGTAACTCAATCTGCTTGATAAACTTGAGAAGAATCAGCTGAATTTGCCTAGCTTTTCTTCACCTTTCCTCCACAGCTCCGCCCATCACCCAACTTCTTGTTCTCTCCACTCTTGGGTCTCGCCTACACGGGCCATTCTAATTTTATTAAGAATACTGGTATCTTGGCTTCCAGCAGCTGCTTCTGGGTTTTATTTTTCAAATTGCCCTCAACTTGAGCAAGAACCACATTTTACAAATATGTAATTTATAGTCCCTAGTGTTTGATAGTCTGTCCTCTTTTTAATTTAAAAATATAGTGCTGATTCTCCATATTAGTAAGTATTCTGGATTTTAGAGGAATTCTGATGGGGAAAGGGAGAGGCATAGAGACACAGGGAGATACTCAGAGTAAGCAAGGAAGCAATTAAAGGAGGAAGTGAAGGTGACAGTGGGGGAAGGAAAAGAGAAAGCTAGGGAGATATAGGGAGATGGGCAGAAAAAGGAGAAGGGTGTGAAGCCTGAGAGGAACGAATCTTAACTTACGAGAGTTGAGGCAAGGGTCAAGGCAAAAGTGGAGCTTTAGTCAGGCAGTATTTTACCACATCTGGTAGGGTCCCTGTGAGCCATCTTTGGGGACTGCTCCCTCTCTCAGAAGCCCAGAGGTGATGTGACTCTCTGGAGAGTAAACAAGAAATGCACACCTGTTGCACTTGGTTGACTCCAAAGAGCAGAAGAAAATCACAGTCTTTTTTTTAAATTTGTTACTATAATTTTATTATTATCATTTCAAATATATTCTCATTGCCTTTTTGTTGTGGTCAGAAATAAGACTGGAATGTATGTGACACATTATTTTCTTGTATTTTTACGCAGATTTACTAGGAAAAGAAACAACTCAATTTTTTTTGCAATTTAATGCATTTTAAAAGAACAATGGTAATGGTGGGTCGTCTTCAAATACCCTAATAGGTGGATCATTCTAGAACCATTCCTTTTTCCAAGGGGCTTGATAAAGCTGAAGTATTAAGGAGAACATATTGTTGACATCTTTAAAAATTACATCACACCGGCCAAAATATTGCTTTTTGCCTTTAATAATAAAATATAAAATTAATGCTATTTTAAACTCTTTTAACAGTAAGATATTAAGTATTTACTAGAAACAAGTAGTTTGAAAAATAACTGTTACCTAAATGAATTTCCCCTTTATTTACTCTTAATATGGGAACATGATTGGCAATTTTAGAATCTATCTTAGATAAGCTAGGTTTTATGATGCTTAATTAGAAAGATGGGAATAAAAATAAATAAAGATGAGAAAGTGAGTCACAGTCTTTATGGAAACATATAGTTACATCTTTCTCCTGTGAAGAGACTGGTGGGTTTGAACTGCAACCAGTGGACAATCACTCTTAACCTATATACCACTAGAACTCCTCCCTGGGGGCAAAACAACAAACAACAACAACAACTCATTGCTGACCCTCCATCAGGTTTTCAGAGGCTGTAAATCAAATAAGAGATCCCTGGGGAAAGAGTTTCCGTTATGGAAGGCTGGTGACATAGCTAGACACAGTCCTTTTGCCTTTCTACTTTCTGGTCCTTTACCATCCTGGTTGCTCTCCAGAGATGAGAACCGCTTGGACAGTGAGCCTTGTAAAATGTGATTTTTACCTTTACATCTCAGTTGCTTTTGTGGATTGTCGAGTTGGAATTGACCCTCCAAACAGAGTTTTTAATTCAACACCTTCTTATCTTGTTTTACAAGAGTATTGTAAAGTTACTTCAGTACAACTTGAGCAGGTTCCCGGCTCCTCATCCCAAGCAGAAGTCAGAGCCTCTCCTTGTAACTCAGCATTGGGTGTTATTCATCTCTCTCTCACAAAAGGAGCCCAGGTGACAATTTGTCTGGTGATGTGATTGCTCCTCAGTCTGTGTTTTGCAGAGAGATCTTGGTCTCTAAGTGGAGGAAGAATATCACAGTACCCTGTCCACCTGAAGCACTTAGCCCCAGGCCTGAGCATGCCTTGATGAGGCCTGATCATATCCTGATAATACCCATAAGCCCCAATTGCTCAGGGCCTGATCACATCCCAAGCAAGCTACCATCCCCTCTCAATCTCCTTAACAGCCCTGATAGAACGAAACACATACACATACATACATAGGTTCAAATTAAGCTAAAGAAGGTCAAATGATGTCCACATGAATCAAAATTTCATCTTGAATCTATCCCTCCTTGAATATAAAAACCAATTCAGGACATGTTTGAGACCTTAGCACTAATGAACAAAGACCAGATGCACTGTAGGAGAATATCAAGAATATCATCCAAGAAGAATGGAAAAGGTCATGACAAAGATGGAGGAAGAAGAAAAGACCAAAATTAATGTCAGACTAAATATTACACTAGAGAACCGAGAAGCCAAAACAAAGGGAAAAAATAAAAAAGTTAAAGAGCTGAATAGAATATTTCAAAGGGCAGCTCAGGAAGACAAAGCAAAGTATTATAATGAAATGTGCAAGTAGCTGGAGTCGGAAAGTTAAAAGGGCCAAACTCACTCCACATTTTTTAAACTGAAGGAATTAAAGAACAAATTCAAACTGTGAGTTGCAATACTTAAAAATGTTATGGGCAGAATAATGAATGATCCAGGAAGCATTAAAGGAAAAGACAGGAGTATGCAGAGTCACTGTACCAAAAAGGTTTGGCTGACACAGAAGAATTTCAAGAAACAACATTATGATGAAGAGGCAATGGTGATGAAGGGTAAAAGTTCAGGCTGCTCTGAAGGCCGTGGCAAAAACTAAATCCCCAGGAACGGATGGAATACCAATTGGCATATTTCAACAGATGCTGCCCTGAATGTGCCAAGAAATCTGGAGGACAGCTACATGGCCAACTGACTAGAAGAGATCAATATTTATTCCCATTAAAAAAAAAAAAAGTGACCCCAGAGAGTGTGGAAATTACCGAACAATCTTAACAATTGCTTGCTTTGTGTCAGAGAGCTGGACAATGATTGTTGTTGTTGTTGTTGTTATGTGCCCTCCAGTCCTTTGCGACTCATAGCAACCCTATGCAAAACAGCCCTAAACCCTGCTCTATCCTGTGCCA
>NW_006400012.1:3411239-3424778 GCF_000299155.1 Elephantulus edwardii
TTCCATTGTCCAACCCATGATCTCAGCAGTCGACGTGTCTGGAATCACAGAAATCAAGAAAGCTTAAGATACAAGCTGTCAGATCATGGGTTGGACAATGGGCAATGATTAGGAATGATAAAATCAATGCCTTTGAGCTGTGATGCTGGAGAAAAGTGTTGAATATACCATGGACTGCCAGGAGAACAAACAGGTTCATCCTAAGGAGAATGAAACCAGGCTGTTCCTTGGAGGCAAGGATTCTGAGGCTTTGTCTGACACACTTTGGGCATGTTGAAAGGAGGGACCAGTCCTTGAAGAGGGACATCATACTTGGAAGGGTGGGGGGACAGAGAAAGACCATAGATGAGATGGCTTGATTCAGTGACTGGGGTAATGAGGGTAGGTGTGTCAGAGACAGTAAAGTTGGCACAAGATAGACCAGGTTTCAGGACTATTGCACATACGGTTGCTATGAGTAAAAAGCGACTCGACGGCACATAACAACAACATCACTAATATCACACACAAGCAAAACCCTGCTGAAAATTATCCAAAAATGACTCAGAACTACCAGAAATACAACCCGGGATTAGAAGAGGTTGTGGCACTAGAGACCTTATCGCTAATGTCAGATCGATCATAGCTGAAAGCAAAGAGTACAGGAGGAATATCTATCTGTGTTTCATTGACTATTCAAAGGTATTTGACTATATGGATCACAACAAATTGTAGCTAACCATGCAGAGAATAGGAATCCAGAACAGTTGATTGTGCTTATGGGAAACCTGTACTTGGACCAGGAAGAAGACTTCACCACAAAACAAGGAAATACTGCATAGTTCAAAATCAGAAAAAGAGTGTGTCAGGGATGCATTCTGTCTCTGAATCTTCTCAATCTATATGCAGAACAGTTCATTCAGGAGACGGGGCTTTATGAGGAGGAATATGGCATCAGAATTGGAGGAAGATTCATCAACAATCTACGTTATGCAAATGATACAACCTTGCTTGCTGAAACTGACCTTAAGTGCTTGCTGCAGAATGTCAAGGATTGCAGTCTTCAATGTGGATTGAAGCTCAACATCAAAAAGATAAAGATCCTCAGCACTAGGCCAAATGACAGCACCGTGATAGATGGAGGAAAGATTGAGGTTATTAATACAGCTTGCTCAGCTCCACAATCAACACTCTTGACACCAGCAGTCATGAAAACAAAAGATCAATTGCACTAGGAAAATCTGCTGTCGGGGACCTCTCCAGAGTACTAAGAAGCAACAATGTCAGTCGAGACTAAAGTGTACCTGATTCAGGCCATAGTCTTTGCAGTTATTGGCTATTCATCAGAAAGCTGAACAAGGACTAAGAATGACAGATAAATTGATGCCATTGAGCTGTGGAGCTGAAGAAGACTATGAAACATACCATAGATGATCAAGAAAACAAATAGGTCTCTCTTGGAGAGAGTGAAACCAAGTTTCTCTTTGAAGGCTAGGATTTTGAAGCTTTGTCTCATATACTTTGGGCATTTGGCCAGGAAAGACCAGTTCTTGGAGAAGGACATCATGTTTGGAAGATTGGAATGACAGTGCAGGAGAGGAAGAGCCCCAGATGAGGTGGATTGACACAGTAACTGGGATGGTGGGGATAGGTATCAGAGTCAGTGAGACTGGCTCAGGACAGGGCAGGCTTCAGAGCTGTTGTACAGAGACACATAACGACAAGAAGTGAGATTTCACATTTTAAAAAACTGTCTTCTTTAAAACATGACATTTTGAGGTGACATAAGAAGTTAAGTACTAACTGAAAGGTTGGCAGTTTGAACCTACTCACAGACACCTACAAAGAAAGAGTTAGTGATCTACTGAACATTCAGTCGTTGAACGCTCCATGGAGTATAACTCTACTCGGACACATATGGTGTCACCAAAGTCAACTAGCATGACGCAATAACAGTTGGTTAACTGGGTTATTGAAAAACAAAAAGTTCAAGAAATACCAATCTAGTCTGATTCCTTAGGTTATATGTATTTTACATATTTAGGAATTATGCAAAGGAGATAAAATTTCATTTCTAGCCATCAGTCTATTTCCCACTTCCCTTCTCTAGTCTCCATCTTACAATTAATTCTTCCTACCTCAACTCCCCTTACCAACCATTGAGTTCTCAAAAAAAGGAGGGATTGCATAACAATGAAAGAGTTTTTCTTTTACATTTTAAAAAGAAGAGTGAATTGGGGGGGCGGGGGAAGGCAGGGATTAAAGTGCAATAATGAATGACTGGAAATCCTGTCTCTGTAAACTTTCATTAAAATTAATAATTAAAAAAAGACTGACTATCTGTTTTAGGATGAAAATATTTGTCCGCTGTCAAAGGAACTTTATAAGAACAAATAAGGGGAGGAGTTTTAGAAGGAACAGGAAATTTTTGTGGCCAAATCACTCCAATTTTATTCTCTTAAATCAAAATCAAATCAACCAACATTTATGTATCAATGCTTTAGGTAACGCCAAGTTACATAATACAGTTCCTATCCTGGTATCTTACAGATAAGTTGGGACGTTGGTTTTACCTATGAGAACCTATGAACACCTTGGATTGTAAATGTTCCTAAGTCAGAATCCAGGTGCAAAACTTCCCTGTGCTCTGTGCAAGTGAAAACAGCGGGTGGTGGAAAGAGGAAGGACTCAGGGCTCCAAAGACCTAGATTCTGGCCCTGATGTCTGTACAGTGTGATCTCAGACCCATTAAAATCTCTGAACCTTAGGCTCCTTTCCACTGTTCTTATCATCAATAAGATGATGTGTATGAACCTCTTACAAACCATAAAAAGTAAAAAAAAAAACACAACCCAGTTGCCATAGAGTCAACTCTGACTCTTGATGGCTCATGTGTCAGATCACATTTGTGCTCCACAGGATTATTTGGAAGCAGACCACAAAAATCTGTCTCCTGAGGTACCGCTGATTGGACTTAAACTTCCAACCTTTCAGGTAACAGCTTAATGCTTAACTGGTTATACCACCCAGACTGACATCATTGCTCTTCAGTACTTTGGAGATGTCTCTGACAACAGACTTTCCCAATATAATACGTCTTTTAATTTCCTGGCTGCTAGTGCCAAGAGTGTTGATTGTAGAGTCAAGCAAACTAAAGCTGTTAACAATCTCAATCTCTTCACCATCTATCATGATACTGCCAATTGGCCCAGTGGTGAGAATCTTTGTTTTCTTGATATTGAGCTTCAATCCATATTGAAGGCTGCAGTCCTTGACCTTCTGCAGCAAGTGCTTCAGGCCCTCCTAAGTTTCAGGAAGCAGGGTTGTGTCATCTACATAACGCAGATTGACAGGAAGAGATCTGTATTTGTTCCCATTCCAAAAAAAAAGGTGATCCAACAGAGTTTGGTAATTAATCAATATCATTAATACCAAGATTCTGCTGAAGATTATCCAAAAATGACTGGAACAGCACATCAACAGAGAATGGCCAGAAGTGCAGGCTGGATTTAAAAGAGGCCATGATACTAAGGATATTGTAGCTAATGTTAGATTGATATTGACTGAAAGCAGGGAGTATCAGAGGAATGTCTGTGTTTCATTGACTATGCAAAGGCATTTGACTGTGTGGATCACAACAAGCTGTGTGACTGATTAACTCTGAGAAAAATGAGAATCCACAACCCTTCATCATGCTTATGCGAAATCAGGAAGCAGTTGTCAGAACAGAGCAAGGACTGCATGGTTCAAAATTGGGAAGGGTATACTATCGTGTCCTATCTCCATGTCTTTCAATCTATATGCAGAACAGATTATCTGGGAGGCTGGGTTCTATGAGGTATGAAGAGAAGAAAAGATGTAGTTCTCATTCTAGTTCTCCATCTTTTATTGCTGTAGAGTTGAAACTGACTCACAGCAGACCTTCTTTCGGGTTTTCAAGGCTGCAAATCAGCCTTGGTAGGAGATTTCTTAATCTTTCTTCTTAGGAACCACTGGTGGACTTGACCATCAGAGAGGTGTGGGCTTTGGAGCTGAGCAACTTCTTAAGGACTATGTCATCACAGGTCTTATTAGGTGCCAACAGGTCAGCTATGATTCATAGTGACCCTGTGTATAACAGGATAAAAGACAAAATACTACCCAGTCCTGTGTCGTCTTCACTAGAGTTGGTGTTTGAGCCCTTTGTTTCAGCCACTGTGTAAATTCATCTTGTTGAAAGTCTTCCTTTTCCATGCTGACCCTCTACTTTATCAGGCATGTTGTCCGTCTTCAGGGATTGATTCTTCTTGACAACATGTCCAGCTTATCCACCCTCAATTCTAAGAAGCATTCTGGCTGTGCTTCATCTAAGACATATTTGTAGGCTCTCCTATTTGTAACTCAGGCTTAGATGTCTCACTTGTCTGATGAATCTATTCATCCTAGATATGGTGATGGAGAAGGAAAATTCAAGAAAACATGTACTTACCTGGCTTCTTTCCAGCAAGGGATTCCCATATCTGTTGCTTAATGATCCCTGACCCTTACTGATGCACTTATTGGAGAGTGACCAATGACTTCACTGAAGGAGTATGCTGGTGACCAGGTTTGGCCACCCACTGTAAGCAGGTGTGAGGTTCAAGTTTGTTTCCCAATTAGAACATATCATCCTCTCTCATCAGCTGCTGTTTGGGAAGCAAGTAAGTGGAACACTGGTGAGAAGGGCAGAAGGGCTCTCTGAGCAATGTGCAGTCTCAACTTTAAACATAGACATCAACTTGCAGAGAAATCAGCTCTACGACAACCAAACCAAGAATAGAAACATGTACTTCTCATCCTATGTCCAAAACCTTCCCATGGCACTTTTCCCCCCCTATATCATAGAAGGAGGACACATACCACTTCTTCATAACCCCAGCCTTCCTATTCTTTCTTTCCCTGTAATAAGTATTGGGCTGCCTTACCTAGACTTCTGTTGAATTACATTAGACATACTTATCTCAACTAATTGCCATCTAGTGGGAACTGACTCATAGTTGACTACCCAGTGAATTTTCAGAAGCTGTAACTCACATGGGAGGAGACTGTCTATCTTTCTTTTGTGTGAACAACTGGTAGATTCAAACTGACTGCCTTTCAGAAGCAAGTGAAAAAGAAGAAATTTCCCAAGAACACCAGATAAATGATTCTATTTAAAAAATATTTTTATTAATTACTCTTTTATATTACTGTCTGGGACCTCTCCAGCATGCTAAAGAGCAATGACATCAGTCTGGAGACTAAGGTGCACCTGATCCTGGCCATGGTCTTTGCAATTACTTGCTATGCATCAGAAAGTTGTACAAGTACTAAGGGTGACAGAAGAATTGATGTCTTTGAGTTGTGGAGCTGGAGAAGTGTTGAATATTTCATGAACCACCAGGAGAACAAATAGGTTTATCCTGTAGAGGGTGAAATCAAATTTCCCCTTAGAGTTGGGGATTTTGAAGCTCCATCGCATATAGTTCTTCAGGCTTGTTGCAAGGAGGGACCAGTCCTGGAAGAAAAACATCATGTTTGGAAGGGTAGAGGGACTGCACAAGAGGGGAAGATACTGAATGAGATGGATTGACCCAGTAGCTGAGGTAATGGGATTAGGTTTGTTGGAGACAGTGAGACTGGCTCAGAATAGGGCAGAATTTAGAGCTATTGTACATTGGATTGCTATTAGCTGCAGACAATTTGAGGACATACAACAACAATGATATTTCTTATGGAGTTAAACATAAGCCTGAGTAAAATACCCATAACACTTCTGAAGGAAGGAAGAATGGGTAATTCTTTTCTTCTATATAATTGTTTAATTGTAATTTTAATAAAATTTTGCAGAAAATTTGCATTTCCAGTCATTCATTTTTGCACATTTCTTCCCTATCCCACTCCCCAGATCACTTTTCTCTTTAAAAAATTCATTCATTGTTGCATAATACCCTACCTACACCCCCTCCCCAGTCCACTTTGCTATGCACCTCTTATTCCGTACTGTTGTCATAAGAATGGGCAGTTCTACAGTAAGTTTGCAGTAGTTGGGTAACACGTGGGGTTGCTGTGATGCTGGAAGATATGCTACTCGTGTTTCAAGTGCCAGAAGCGTCATCTGTGATTGGCAGCACTGCCAGATTAAGACAGACTAGACTACACTTCTTGCAACAATGGGTTTGGTTGGTTGGTTCGTTTTGCTTACCATAAAAAAGGAAAGGTACATATGTAAGGTTTTTTCATACAAAGCTCATGGTCCCATAGCTTCTAGTCACCGGTGGAGGTTTGCTCCTCGCTTCTGGTGGTGCAGGGGGAGCATTTAATGAGAAGAGGTGGCAGATAGGCATTTTTGTTCTGTACTGCCCCCTCGTGGTGTCCCCCTTCATCACACCATCACACTTTCCCAGCATAATCTAGAGAGGACTGTCTCTGTCTAATAAGGACAAATCACTCCAGTTTTATATTCAAGGGCAGGAGGTATAGCAACAAGAAAAGTGGTGGTGGTGGGCTCTCGGGGGAGCAAGACCAAATTAGGGGCTAAGATAACCTAACTGAGTTGCCATCAAGGAAATTCTGACTCAAGACAAGCCCATATTGGCCAGAGGAGGACTATGATCCAGAGTTTTCAATAGCTGACATTTTGGAAGATCTTTCTTTCAAAACATCTGTACATGCACTCAACATTAAGAAACAAAAATCCTAAAAAAAAAGAAACAAAAATCCTCTCCACTGAATCAATATGTAGCATCATCATAGGTGGAGAAAAGATTGAAATTGTCAACTATTTCACCTTGCATGGATCCAAAATCAACATTTTTGGTACAAGCTGTCAAGAAATCAAGACACATGGCATTGGGGAAAGTCTTCTGTCAGCGCTATCTCCAAAGTAGTAAGGAGTAATTATGTCAGTTTGAAGATTAAGGTCCTCCAGATTCAGACTATTGTCTTTTCAGTCACTTGCTGGACAATGAATAAGAATGACAGAAGAAGAATTGATGCCTTTGAACTATGATGTTAGAGAAGAGTTATGAATATCCCCTGGACTTCCAAAAGAACAAATAATTATGTCTCGGAAAGAATGCAGCTGAAATGTTTCTTAGAGACAAGGATGGTGAAGCTTTATCTCACATATTTTGGGCATGTTGTTGCTGCTGTTGTTAGGAAACATTGAGTCAAGTATTATTCAGAATGACCCTATGAACGACAAATCTGAACCCTGCCCTATTCTGTGCCATCTTTATAATCTCTGACACACTTGTGCTCATTGCTGCAGTCACTCTGCTAGTCCATCTGGATGAGGGTCTTTTTCTCTGTTGCTGACTCTTTACCTTTCTAAGCAAGATGTTCTTCTCCAAGGAATGACCCCTCCTAACAACATATTGAAAGTATATGAGGTGAAGCTTTATTTTCTTTTCCTCTAAGGAGCAGTCAGGCTGCATTCTCTCCAAGATATGTCTGTTTGATGTTATGGTTGTCCATGAGATATTTAGTACTCTTCTCCAACACCATAACTCAAAGACATCAGTTTTCTTCTGTCATCCTTACTCATTGTCCAGCTCTCAGATACATAGCAAGTGATTGAAAAACCAAGACTTAAGTCAGATGCATTTTAGTCTTCCAACTGACATCATTGCTCCTCAATAATTTGAAGAGGTACCTGACTGCAGACTTTTCCAGTGCAACATGTCTCCTTATCGCCTGACTGCTGGAAGCAAGGATGTTGATTGTTTATCAAAGTATGATGAAATAATTGAAAGTTTCAATCTTTTCTCTGTCTTTCATAATGTTTTCTATCAGTTCAATGGTGAGAATTTTTGTTTTCTTGATGTTGAGATGTAATCCATATTGAAGGGTGTAGTCTTTGATCCTTTGCAACAAGTGCTTCAAGTCCTCTTCACTTTCAGCAAGCAAGACTGTGTTATCTGCAAAATAAAGGTTGTTGATGAGTCTTCCTCTAATTCTGCTGCCTTATTTTTCTTCATAGAGTCCAACTTCTCTGATTATTTTTCTCAGCAAACAAATTGAATATGTATAGAGAGAGGATACAACCCTGACACACACCTTTCCTGATTTTAAACATTGTAGTGTTCCTTTGCTCTGTTTACACAACTTCTTGATCTAGGTATAGGTTTCACATGAGCACAATTAAGTGTTATGGGATTCTCATTCTTTTAATGTTACCCATAATTTGTTATTATCCACACAGCCAACTGCCTTTGCCTAATCAATAAAGCGTAAGTAAACATTCTGGCATTCTTTACTTTCAGCCGGGATCCATCTTATATCAGTAGGAATGTTTCTGGTACCATAGTCTCTTCTAAAACCAGCCTGAACTTCTGGCAGTGCTTTGTCAATGTATTGTTCTAGCCATTTTTGGATGATATTCAGCAATATTTTTCAGCATGTTCAAATTGTTGAGAGTATTGCTAGGTGGGGCTATTCCTTGGACAAGGGCATTATGCTCAGAAAGGTGGATGATCGGTGAAAAGAAAGAAAAACCTCAACAAGACAGATTCACACAGTGACAGCAGCAATGGGCCCCAAGTGTGTTAGAAATGATGAGGACGTCACAGGATAGGACAAGGTTCAGATTTGTTGTTCATGGGTTTCCTATGAGTCAACAACAAGATGGATGAACCTCTGATGTACTGGTTAGCAGTGAAGTCTGTTAATTGTTTGCACCACTTGGGAACTCCTTGGCACAACATGTCATTGTTAGGTGCTGTCAAGTTGACTCTGACTCATAGTGACCCTATATAACAGATAGAAACCTTACCTGTTCCTATGTCATCTTTATAGTTTCCTTTGCATTTAAGTCCTTTGTTGCAGTCACTGTTAATTCATCACCTTGAGGGTATTCCTTGCCTTCACTAATCCTCTGTTTTCTATACATGATTTCTTTCTCTAACCCCTCTTAATAACATGTTCAAAATATGTGAGATGTCTCACTATTCTGTCTTATAAGCAGTAAATTCCAAGACAGATATTTTGTTCTTTGAATAGTCCATACTATATTCAATACTCTTTGCCAATAGCACAATCCAAAGGCACTAATTTTTCTTCAATCTTCTTATTCATTTTCCTACTTCCACATGTTTATGAATTGAAAGTATCATCACTTGAATTAGGCACACTTGAGTCTTTAAACGGAGATCTATCTATCATCTATTTATCTATCTACCTTCCTACCATCTATCATCTCTTTATCTCTTTTGAAAGCTTTTGTGGTGGTCTAAAGTGTAAACAGTTATGTTGCCAACCCAAAGGCACACGGTTTCAATCTACCAGCTGCTCCACAGGAGAAAGGGAGGCAATTCCCTCTGTGTGACTTAATGCCTTTGAAAATGTGCTGGAGGGCTAGTTATGAATTTATTCCAATCTGATGGTACTAATAAAGAAACACTTGCTCTTTAGCAATTTAAAGATCCTTGGTAACATATTTGTCCAACAAAATATGTCTTTTGATTTCTTGACTATTACTACCATAGGTGCCATTATGGATTCAAGTAAAAGAAAACCCTTGGCAACCCCTTTTCTCTATTTATCATAATGTTGCCTATTGGTCCACTTATGGAGACTTTTCTATCTGTTGAGATGTAATCCATACCGAAGACTATAGTCTTGTTGTTTGTTGTTGTTGTTGTTATGTGTTGTCTAGTCGCTTGCAACTCATAATTACCCTATGTACAACAGCTCTGAATCCTGCTCTATCCTGTGCCAACCATATCATCTCTGACACAGCTACCCCCATTACCCCAGTCACTGAGTTAATTCATCTCATCGAAGGTCTTCCTCTCTTTGTGCTCTTCCTCCACCCTCCCAAACATGATGCCACTCTACAAGGACTGCTCTCTCCTTGCAACATTCCCAAAGTATGTCAGAGGAAGCTTCAGAATCCTTGTCTCCAAGGAGCAGCCTGATTTCACCCTCTCTAGGATAAACCTGCTTGCTCTCCTAGAAGCCCATGTTATATTCAATATTCTTCTCCAGCACCACAGTTCAAAGGCATTAATTTCTTTCTGTCATCCCTAGTCATTGTCCAGATTTCTGATGTATAGCAAGTAATTGCAAAGACCTTTTCCTGCATCAGGCACATTTCAGTTTCAAGACTGACATTGTTGCTCTTCACTATGCTGGAGAGGTCCCTGATGGTAGATTTTCCCAATGCAATTTGTCTTTTGATTTCCTGTCTGCTGGTACCAAGAGTGTTGATTGTAGAGCCAAGAAAACGGAAGCTGTTAACAATCTCATTCTCTTCACCATCTATCATAATGCTTCCAATTGGCCCAGTGGAGAGAATCTTTGTTTTCTTGATGTTGAGCTCCAATTCATATTGAGGGCTGCAGTCCTTGACCTTTGGCAGTGAATGCATCAGGTCTTCCTCAGTTTCAGCAAGCAAGGTTGTTGAGTCTTCCTCCAATCCTGATGCCACATTGTTTTTTGTTGTTGTTGTTATGTGCAGTCGAGTTGTCTGTGACCCACAGTGATCCTATTTACAGCAGCTCCCTGTCCTGAGCCAGTCTCACTAATTCTGACACACCAACGCCCATTGCCCCAGTTACTGTATCTATCCATTTCATCCAAGGACTTCATCTCCTGAGCTGTCCCTCTATCTTTCCAAGCATGATGTCCTTCTCCAAGAACTGATCCCTCCTAGCCCAAAGTCTGTGAGATGGAGCTTCAAAATTCTAGCCTCCAATAAGAGACTTGGTTTCATTCTCTACAAGCCAGACTTACTTTTTTCCTTTTGGCAGTCCATGGTATGTTCAAGATTTTTCTCTAGCACCACAATTCGAAGGCTTTGATTCTTCTTCTGTCATCCTTAGTTATTGTCCAGCTCTCTGAAACATAACAAGTGATTGAAAAGATCATTGTCTGGATTAGGCGCACCTTAGTTTTTAGACTGACATTGTTGCTCTTCACTACTCTGGAGAGTTCCCTGACAGCAGGTTTTCTCAGTGCCATTTCTTTTGATTTCCTGACTGCTGGATTAGATCTTCTTTAATAAGTTCTTCAAATCTTCCCTTTCTGAAAGCAAGGTCACATCATCTGCCTAACATAAAGTTGTTAGGGAGTCTGCCTCCAATCCTGATACCACATTGTTGCAATAGTGCAGCTTCTCAAATTTTTTTTCTCTGCATACAGATTGGACAGGTATGGTGAAAGGATATAACTCTGATAAACCCCTTTACTAATTTTAAACCATGCAGCGTTCCCTTGTTCTGTTGAAAGACTGCTTCTTAGTCTATGTACAGGTTCTACAAGATTCCAAGTATGTGTGCTGAAATTCCCATTCTTCTCAGTATTACTCATAATTTATTTTGATCCACACAGTTTAACGCCTTTGTACAGTCAATAAAATACAAGTGAATATCTTTCTGATAATCTCTGCTTTCAGTTAAATTCCACCTGACATCAGCAATGATACCCCTTGTTTCATGGCCTTTTCTGAATCCAACTTGGATTTCTGGAATAACGTAGGATTTCATTCTCTTTCTTTCTCACATGACTGTCCTTTACTGCCTACTCCTACACGTACCTTGGTTATTGTGGAAAAATTGTGCAATGTTTATCCTTGAGGCAGAATCTCAGCCCTGGGATTGGGTGGAGTTATTTTTCTGGAATAGGTGTTTGAAATGGAAAAGAAAGGATCTGAAGGCAGAAGTCATACAAGCCCTCTACAAGGGATTTGTGTCTGGAATATGTCTGCCCTCCTTTGAACCCCATCTCCTTGCACCTCCCACTTCTCAGAGAAGCATGAAGCTAGTCCCAGGAAGAGCATGTAGAATAGTAGACCATTCCAAGCACTGAGTATTCCCCAGCTCCTGATTTGGCTCATGTTAGGACATGGTCCAGACCATGGGGACAGAGATAGCATTCCCTGAGAACTTTAGGAGATACTTCTCAAACATCTGAGGGTTGACAACATGTATCCTTCACTTTCCTGTCCTCTCCCAAGAGGTCAGAGTCCTTTCTGTTGGTGATAGCCTGATTAAGATGCAGTATGGAATCAAACAGACCATTGCTACTAATTGAGCTACTTTTCCAATGCTTCTGGGGCTCAACTCTTTCACTTGTAAAGTGGAAACAATGGTGCTTTTTCCTGGAGTGTATAGAGAGAAGTAAAATCTATAATGTCTTATGCTACAGTGATTGCAAGGCTCCTGTGCTCTCTCTGGACAGTCCAGTCCCATACAGGCCACATCCTAGTTTAAGTGGATACTGTTTCAAAACATTTGGGGTTAGTTAAAAGCTCCCACTACAGGGCTCTCCAAGGCTATTCCCTCCCCCAGGTATGGTAAATTGGGGACTTCATGGCTTTAACCCATGCTTGTCGCTGACCTCTCATTGGACTATTCACACTTTAAAGCTGCTGCCATTCTTCCCCCAAACAAGGACAATCCTGGGGTTTGTATCTTAGTTTTCCTTTTCTTCTCTAAAGAACTTTCCCACGCCTTGAGCTACCCATTCGAGCTGTGTTATGCTCCAGCCTAGAATTGTGGGGAAGCCAAAAGCTATTCTGAGATTCACTTCAGCCTCCCATCTATTTCAGGCTCCGGTTTAGACGTGGGGAGAGAACTCGGCACAATTTGCCCATGTTTAAGCCACAACTTCCAGGACTAGTCCTTTTATGCTCCTGACACCCCCACATCCAAAATAGCTCTGGGCATGGAGGTGGTGACTGGACTCAGCTTGGGTAGAGTAGAGACTAGCATGTACCACCCAGTCTGTAACCAGTGAGAGGGTTCTAGAAACCTCAATGTTGGAGGTTGAGACTGTGCTTCAAAGGGACAGCTAGGGTTGCATCTGCACCCCATTAACCAACAAGCTTGAGGATGTCTACGTAGAACGAGAGCAGTTTCCAGTCTTAGAAAAGAGAAACCCATTTTCTGCTTGCCCCATTCTCAGGCTGTATCCCTCCTTCTGAGCTAGCATTTGTTTGTTTATTCCACAAATATTTTTGAGTGTTTAACATGTGTCACGTACTGTTTTAGGTCTTGGTTGTACAACCAGACAAGGTAGAAAAGACAAAATCCCTTATCCTGGGGAGTTTACATGTAACAAAACTCATCATAAAAAACTTGCATTGGCCATTGTAGTTCGCAAAACATTTTATTATACATTTTAGTATTGAATGTAAATCTTTATGCAGAACAGATCATCGAGATGCTGGGCTATATGAGGAGGAATGTGGCTTCAGGATTGGTGGAAGAATCATCAACAATCTGTGTTATGCTGATGACACAACCCTGCTTGCTGAAACTGAGGAGGACCTAACACACTTGCTGCAGAAGGTCAAAGACTTCAAGTCTTCAATATGGATTGAAGCTCAATATCAAGAAAACAAAGATTCTTACCACTGGGACAATTGGCAGCATCAGTATGGATGGTGAAAAGATTGAGATAGTTAATAGTTTTAGTTTACTTGGTTCCACAGTCAACACTCTTGGTAACAGCAGCCAGGAAATCAAGAGATGAATTGCATTGGGGATGTCTGCCAGGGACCTCTCAAGAGCAATGATGTCAGGCTGGAGACTAAGGTGTGCCTGATCCAGGCTATAG
>NW_006400012.1:3424977-3427062 GCF_000299155.1 Elephantulus edwardii
TGT
The DNA here is from genome assembly GCF_000299155.1 of Elephantulus edwardii. Taxonomy (NCBI): domain Eukaryota; kingdom Metazoa; phylum Chordata; class Mammalia; order Macroscelidea; family Macroscelididae; genus Elephantulus; species Elephantulus edwardii. The sequence continues at coordinate 3,424,981 of NW_006400012.1, forward strand.
TGCAAGGATGGACAGGTCCTTGGAGAGGAAGACCCTTGATGAGATGGATTGATTCTGTCATTGGGGTGGTGGGAATGAATGTGTTTGAGATGGCAAGGTTGGCACAGGATAGAACGGGGTTTTGGGCTCTTGTACATAGGGTTCCTATGAATCGCAAGCAACTTGATGGCACATAACAACAACAACAACATATAAATGTGTTATGCATAGTCTTTTCCTTCCATGGTCTTATTTAATTCTTCCAAAAATCCTCTTGGTGGAGACTATTCCATTTTACTGGTAAGGAAGTAGAACTCTGAATGAGTCAATAAATTATGTTTACCTGGTAGAACAGGAATCTGAACCCAAGTATGTGTGACTCCAGACCAACCCCTCTCAACCATTACGCACAGAGAAGCTGGTGATATCCTTTAGGTAAAGAAGACTTTTGGAGAAATAATTTTTAAAGCAATTGGGGTGCCTTAGTCTGGGACTTCCTTGCTGCACCTGATCTTTTATGCTGATGAGTAGGAGATGATCAGACCAGAAAAGACTCATGTAGGAGATGGAGATCACCTAGCCTTAGGAGGCGTGATTAAGCTCATCATAGGGCAATGGCTGGTCAAAGGTCAGAACACAAAAGTTTAGCGTTTCCTGGTTGAGGAAAGTATCTCCTCTCAGGAGAGCAGAATGTCCATTAGGATATGGGAGATACACATGGGAAACTCTACCAGAGAGCATTCTTTCTAATTATAATCCATCTATAGTTGTAAGTATGGTAATCTCCTTGGGTCCTATGAGTCATGCAGCAATTATTGAACCCAAAGGGGCAGTAGGAGCCAGTAGATCACAATGTAAGGGTGTTGTGTAGACTCTTGAACTTTCAGCTGCCTTCCTGAAGGAGTAGTGGGAAACTAACCTGGAGTGTGACCAGTCAGAAGATTGGAATGTCACGTGCATTCCTCAATCTTGACAGTAACATCTGTTTATTTGACTCTCTAAAAGACAGTGCCCTTTTAACTTGGGAACTGTGACCTTATTTCAGGTGGCTAGGTTGTTCAGAGTTGTTGTTGTTGTGTACCATTGAGTCAGAACCAACTCATAGCTGACCCAGGAGGAGGTTTTCAGAGCACTAAATCACAAGAGAAAAGACTGCTCATCTTTCTTCTTAGGAATAGCATGGGGACTCTGATCACATGCCTTTGCATTGTTAGTTTAATTCCCTACTGCTAACTGACAGAGAAAGAGATTTGCAGGGACACCTGACTCTGAGGAAGAAGTGGGCCTTTGAGGACAAGATCAATCACTACCTCTTGGAAGTTGGATTCATGCTTATCCTTATGGAGCACATCCATTTACAAGGTTAAAACGCAGTATAAATATGTCAAAGGCAAATTATGTTCTATAAAATGATGCGATTATAGAAGTCGAAGCCATTTTGAAATCAAGTCAGTCATTCAAAGCATTACTCCTATCACAGTACAAGGTGCTGGAGAGCTGGACTGTAAATCAAGCACTTTTGAGTACTAGAACACTCACTGCACCATGGAGAAATCCACATAAGAACAGGGCACTGTGACAGCTCAATAGTCCTTCCTTCTTTTCAAGGAATCATTTGCCCTAAACTGTCCATACAGCAGAGTCCTCACGACTTTTTCTTCAGCACAACCTCACCCAGTTGGACTCTTATTTGCATCAGTCTCCCCTAGTAAACAACATTCCAGCCAGGGTGTGGTTAGCTCCTCTGCATTCTCAAATCTCTTAGCTCCCCATCTGATACATTGCTTATCTCACTGTCTCATGTCTGTTTGTGTTCCTGGGTAGCACAAGACCAGCACATACCAGGTGTTCAATGATTATTGAGTAAATGCTCAAGGAATTTATAACATTTACCCATTTCTGTAAGGTTGCTTCAAGAGTTTGAGTTGGTTATTATTTAGTAGCAGTATTCAAGGTAGGGTGTTATGGTTTAACTGAAAGTTGGATATAAACTGATCTTTTTTTTAAATTTAGGTTGGTTATTTTTCATTTCAATGAACATCTACAGAGATTTTGGAATTCCATTCATTCATTGTTGCACCCTTCTCCCCGCACCCCCCCCCA
>NW_006400012.1:3427339-3438808 GCF_000299155.1 Elephantulus edwardii
TTCTACAACAGTGGCACCATATAGCATTTGTCCCTTTGTTAACAGTCATGTGTAAGCTGATTGGTTGCTTGGATTCAGTTAATGATAGGTTGTGGTCTGGAAGCCTCTCGTTTAAATCAGTCATTTAAATTAAATCTTGGTGGGCAGGTCTGTGTATTGATGGTTGGTTGGACTCTGACTAAATCTTCAGTTTGGAGGCTCTTGTGTGAAGCAGTTGGATTCTGGAAGGTAGATTGTTTTGATTTAATTGAAAGTTGGGTGTAAACTGTTTGGTTGTTTTTTATTTTGTTAGCAATCAAGTGTAAGCTTATTGGTTATTTGGATTTAGTTAACAGTTAACTGTGGGCTTGAAGCCTCTTGTTTAAATCATTTGGGACCTAGTGGATGGGCCTATGTGCAATGCAGTTGGAGTCTAGAGGACAGGTTGCTTTGATTTAATTGAAAGTTGGCCTGGTGTTAATTGTGTGGGGAGAGAACATTGTTCTCAATGGTACAGTGCTTGTCTGTCAGATTCTTGTACTATGATAACTTGGGGTTGCTGTGATACTGAAAGCTCTGCCACTGGTGTGTCAAATGTCATAAAGGTCACCCATGGTGGACAGGGTTTGGTAGAACTCCCAGATTAAGACAGACTTAGAAGCAGCATTGGCATCCACTTCTTAAATAACTGGCCTTTGAAAACCCTATGAAAACTAGAGGAATGACAATTCCTCTTTTGTCCATAGGGTCGCTATGAGTCGTAGTCAACTTGATGGCACCTAACAATAGTAATATTAAGAACAGAGCAAGGAAACATTGCATGGTTCAGAAAAAGGAAAAGAGTGTGTCAAGGATGCATCCTGTCTCCATACTTTTTTAATCTATATGCAGAACAGATCATTTGGGAGGCTGGGCTTTATGTGGAGGAATGTGGCACAGGATTGGAAGAAGACTTATCAACAACATGCACTATGCAGACAATACAACCTAGCTTGCTGAAACTTAAAATACCATTAGGTGTGTGCTGCAGAAGATCAAGGACTGTAGTCTTCAATATGGATTGAAGCTCAACATTAAGAAAACAGAGATTCTTACCATTGGGCCGATTGGCAGCTTCATGATGAATGGAGAAGAGATAAGATTGTTGATAACTTCAGCTTGCTTGATTCCACAATCAGCACTTTTGGCACCTTCAGTCAAGAAACAAAAGATGAAAATGCATGGGCAAAGTCTGCTGTCAGTGACCTCTCTAGAATACTAAAAAGCAACATTGTCAATCTGAAGACTAAGGTGCACCTTATCCAGGCTGTGTTCTTCACAACTTTTTGCTGTGCATCTGAGAGTTTAATAATAACAAAGGATGGTAGAAGAAGTATCAATGCCTTTGAGTTGTGGTGCTGAAGAAGAGTATTGAACATACTGTGGACAGCCAGGAGAACAAACAGGTCTGTCCTGGAGGGGGTGAAACTGGGCTGCTCACTGGAGGCAAGGATTTTGAGGCTCTGTCTCACATACTTGGGCACATGGCCAGGAGGACCAGTCCTTGGAGAGGGACATCATGTTTGGAAGGATGGAGGGGCAGTATAGGAGAGAAAGACCAAAGAAGAGATGAATTGATTCAGTGACTGAAGAAATGGAATTAGGTCTGCCAGAGATGATGAGTTTGGCTCAGGATAGGGCATGGTTTAGGGATATTGTACATAGGGTCGCTCTGAGTTTCAGGTGACTTAATGGTATAAAACAACAACAACAACAACAACAGCCCCTTTGTATCTCCTATAATCTAGGTCGTGACATCAATGTTAAATTAACTCATTGCCATCGAATCAGAATTTACTCAGATGAATTTCCAGCAAATTCTTGGAACTGTGAATTACAACTCAGGAGGAGATTGCTCATCTTTCTTCCTTGGAGCCACTGGTGGATTCAAACCACCAGAGAGGCACCACCTTTGGGTTGACAGCACATCTTCCTATGACTATTCCACCAGAGTTACCTTTTATTAATGTGACATATGATTTTTATTATGGCCCTTGGGCCAAGAAGAAACTATCTACACACCAGTTCCACAGGACACATCATCTCCATTCAGGACACATTACCACTAAACTTAGGAGACTCTGGTCACAGCATAAGAAACTGTTAGCAGCTGATGAATCTGGAATCACAGAAACCAAGGAAGCTTTAGATATACGCTATCAGATCAAGGGCTAGATAATGGGAGATAGGTGATGAAAAGAGTGGGTAGAAATGGAGGGGTATCTTGATGGATGGTGGTGCAAAGAAATAAGTGGGTCAGGACACTTGTACCAAGGGCGGGGACAACACCGAAATTAGTGGTTAATTCCACAATAAGGGATATATTTTCACTTTTTCTGTAAAATGCTTGTCTGTTGGAACATTCAGATTAAGACACACTAGGAAGAAGGATTGGCCATCCACTTCCAAAATAGCAGGCCTCTGAAAACCCTATGTGCAACAGAACACACATAGAATGACAGAAAGGGCAACTGAGTGTGGAAATACAAAGTAAGAGGAACAGTTGTAAGCAGACACTAGTGATCAGAACATGGAATGTGAGAACCATGAATGTAGGAAAATTAGATATTGTTAAGGAGGAAATGGAATGCATAAATATTGCCATACTAGGCACTGGTGAGATGAGATGGACTAGCATGGGGCATTTTGAATCAGATGATCATATGGTATGCTATTATGGAGATGAAAAGGTGAGGAAAAATGGGGTTGCTTTCGTAGTTAGAAAAGCCATTTCTAGATCCATCTTGAAATACAATATTGTGAGTGACAGGATAATATCCATACACATACGAGGAAGGCCAGTGAATACAACTATCATTCAGATATATGCACCAACAACCAGAGCCAAAGAAGATGAAATAGAAGATTTCTACCAACTTTTACAGTTGGAGATCGATTGAATGTGCAATCAAAATGCACTGATAATAATGGATGACTGGAATGCAAAAGTTGGGAACAGAGAAGAGGAATCAGTAGTCGGAAAACATGGACTCTGGAGACAGAAATGGAGCTGGAGAGAGAATGATTGTATTTTGCACAATCAATGACTTATACATTGCAAACACATTTTTTAAGAGACATAAACGCAGGTTATATACATGGATCTCACCTGATGGTATGCATAGGAATCAGATCGATTACATCTGCGGAAGGAACCACTGGAGAAGCTCAATATCAGCTGTGAAAACTAGGCCCGGAGCTGATTGTGGAACAAACCACCAACTACTCATATGCAAGTTCAAGCTGAAGCTGAGGAAAATTAAACCGAATCCATAGGAGCCAAAATATAACTTTGAGTATATCCAACCTGAATTTCAGAATCATCTCAAGAGTAGGTTTGAGGCCTTGAACACGAATGAGCAAAGACAAGATGAGTTGTGGGAGGAATCAAGGGTATCATCCAAGAAAAGTTCAAACGTTCATTATAAAGACAGAAGAGGAAGAAAAGACCAAAATGGATGTCAGAAGAAACTCTGAATATTGCACTGGAGAACAGAGAAGCCAAAGCACAAGGGAGAATTCAAGATACTAAAGAGCTGAACAGAAGATTTCAAAAGGCAGCGCGGGATGACAAAGTAAAATATTACAATGAAATGTGCAAGAAGTGGAGTCAGAAAACCAAAAGGGTTGAACTCGCTCAGCATTTCTTAAGCTCAAGGAACGGAAGAACAAATTCAAACCTCAAGTTGCTATAATCAAGGATGCTTTAGGCAGAGTATTAAACAATCCAGGAGGTATCAAAAGAAGATGGAAAGAATATACTGAGTCATTGTATCAAAAGGAATTGGCAGACACAGAAGAATTTAATGAAACAACATATGAGCAAAAGCCTATGGTGATGAAGGAAGAAGTTCAAGCTGCTTTAAAGGAAATAGCAAAAAATAAGGCCCAGGAATAGATGGTATACCAATTGACATATTTCAGCTACAGATGTTGCCCTGGATGTGCTCACCAAGTTGTGTCAAGAAATCTGCAGAACAACCACTTGGTCAACTGACTGGAAGAGATCTATATTTGTTCCCATTCCAAAGAAAGGTGACCCAACAGAGTGTGGAAACTATAGAAAAATATCGTTGATTTCCCATGCAAGCAAGATTCTGTTGAAGATTATTAAAAAATGACTGGAACAGCACATCAGCAGAGAACTGCCAGATGTCCAGGCTGGGTTGAGAAGGGGTCGTGGTACTAGGGATATTGTAGCTATTGTTAGCTGGATCTTGGCTGAGCAGGGAGTACCAGAGGGATGCCTATCTGTGTTTCATTGATTATGCAAAGGGGTTTGACTGTGTGGACCATAACAAACTGTGGTTGACTCTGAGAAGAATGATAATCCCAGAACACTTGGTCGTGCTAATGCGAAACCTATACTTGAACCAAGAGGCAGTCATCAGAACAGAGCAGGGAAACAATGCATGGTTCAAAATTGGGAAGGGCGTATGCCGGGGATGTGTCCTATCTCCATACCTTTTCAACCTGTATGCAGAACAGATCATCCAGGAGGCTGGGCTCTATGAGGAGAAATGCGGCATCAGGATTAGTGGAAGATCTATCAACAATCTCTGTTATGCAGATGACACAACCCTGCTTGCTGAAACTGAGGAGGACCTGAAGCACTTGCTGCTGAGGGTCAAGGACTTCAGCCTTCAATATGGATTGAGGCTCAAGGTCAAGAAGACAAAGATTCTCACCACTGGACCAATTGGCAGCATCAGGATGGATGGTGAAGAGACTGACTTTAGTCTGCTTGGCTCCACAGTCAACACTCTTGGCATCAGTAGCCAGGAAATCAAATACATATTGTGATGGAAAAGTCTGCTGTTAGGGACCTCTCCAAAGTACTGAAGAACAATGGTGTCACTCTGGAGACTAAGGTGCATCTGATACAGGCTATGGTCTTTGTAATCACTTGTTATGCACCAGAGAGTTGGACAATGACTAAGGAGGACAGAAGGAGAATTGATGCCTTTGAGCTTTGGTTCTGGAGAAGAGTATTGAGAGTACCATGGACTGCCAAAAAAACAAACAGATTCTTCTGTTAAACAAGGTGGCTCCTTGGAGGCAAGGATTCTGGGCTTTGTCTGACATACTTTGAACATGTTGTAAGGAGGGACAGGTCCTTGGAGAGGGACATCATGCTTGGGAGGGTGGAGGGATGGCTTAAGAGGGAAAGACTCTCTATGAGGTGGATTGATTCCGTGACTAGGGTAATTGGGATGGGTGTGTCAGAGGCAGTGCAATTGGCACAGGATAGAGTAAGGTTTAGGGCTGTTGTACATAGGGTCACTATGAGTCACAAGTGACTCGATGGCACATAACAACAACAACAACAACATGACATTTAACAAATACTTGTGAATCTTGAGTGTGAATGTTTGAAAACTTTTCTGTAGGCTTTAACTAACATTTTAATTCCTGGTTTATCTAAATGGGACATTATGGTGTGAAATGAGTAAGTTCTGAAAACAAACTTGTTGTTTTGGTGTCTTAACTTTGCTTGGCCCAGCCTCTAAACTGACTATTTTGGGGAAGTCCAAAGTGGAACAAGGTGTGAGAGGCCTCACTATTGTGGTGCAACACAAAAAGCTGTAGCTCTATGACTTGGTTGTTCATTGAAGGTGCTATTGTCCCAGGAAACCAGCCTGTGGAAATTAAAGAATAGCCCCAAGATCAGCTCACCAAGATTTTTGCATGCTGTTTAACTAGTTGCGTTTTTAAAAGATTCAAGAGCTCCTTGGGGCCATAAGAAGATTCCTGCTCAGACAGCTCTTCTTAAATCTGGTCTGAGCATGGACCCACTTGCCAAAGGATAAACAGCCAGGCAAAAATACACCTGTGAGCTCTTCAACACTTAGTGCTTGTCTAGGTAATCTTTCATCAAACTTCTGTTCTTTCCCAATCCAATGAATACTATTTTTGTCCACAACTCCTACTTTACTTAGATCATCAGTTGGTGCCCTGAGGGCTAAATAAGGCCAACAGACTTTTATGTGTGTGTCCAGAACAGGACTTTACAAAAATGGAATGTGTTTAGGCAGTGTAGGCATTTTCTTCTTGTCACAGTGCCCACCAACGCTGTCACGTTGTACAGAGCATGACATAAACACTGTAGTGGTGGTGAGCCTAGTATCTTGGTCTGAATTGAAGATCCATCATTGTGTTGTTGTTGCTATTGTTGTTGACTGCCTGAGTCGAGCATGACTCAGCAACCCTATGAACAAAAGGCCTGAAACCCCTCTACAACCATCGACATTTGTCAAAGTACATAGTGTTTCCGAGGCATGTTATTTAGGAAGTGATCGTTGTGTATTGCTGTGTATTTCTTAAAATGAGAATGTAAGAAATAACGCTTCTCTCATAGATAAAAGTCCCAGGATGACTCAGCCACTAACTGAAAGTCTAGCCAGAGAAGGTGAAAGCAGGCGGCTTCCTGGAGGCAAGGATTTTGAAGTTCCATCTCACATACTTTGGGCATGTGGCCTGGAGGGACCAGACCTTAGAGAAGAACATCATGCTGGAAGGGTGGAAGGACAGTACAGGAGAGGAAGACTCAGAGTGAGATGGATTGACTCAGTGATTGGAGAAATGGGATTAGGTATGTTGGAGATGATGAAATTGGCTCAGGTTAGGGTTCACAGCTATTGTACATAGGGTTGCTATGAGTCACAGGCGACTTGGTGGCACATAACAACAACTTTTTATTGTGATTTGAATTAAAATTTTACAGAGAAAACTGGCCATCCATTCACAATATCTATATGTATCTTGTTTTGTAACATGGAAGCATTGAATAGAGTTCCCACACTATAATAGCATTCTTCCCACTACCTCCCTGCGTTTCTCATTTCCATTTACCTTTCTTTTCTATACTTTCTTGACTTCTAAACTTCCTCCTTGGGCAAATGTTACCCTTTTGCTCTTATATGGTTGATCATTCTAAGAATTATGTGCATCCCTGTTATTATTTATTACCTTATATTGTTGTTTTACTGTCAAGTCAGAACTGACCCATAGCTGACCCTCCGGCTGGTTTTCAGATGCAGTTAATTGTACAGGAGGAGATTGCCCATCCTACTCCCGCAGAGCAGCAGCTTGTGGCCGTGAACTGCATGCCTTCAGGTTTGCAGCACAGTTTCTTGCCACTAGGCCACCAGAGCTCCCTTATAGGCCTGTCTATTTTCGCGGTAAAATTTGAGTATTGGGATGCTTTTGGTTCCAGACATAAAGAATGACTAATGTCCATAGAGTCAGGGATTTTATCAGTCTTTATCAGATCAGCAACCCTGGTCATCTTTGTAATACTGAGTCTTGTTCCACATTTTTCTCCCATTGTGACAGATCTTTTTCTTTTGGCTTCAGGTTCAAGAAGATTAAATGTCACATGGCCCACAAGCCCCTTGGACTTTGATTTTCTTCACTCTTTTCTTGCTGTATGTGGGGAGAGACAAATAGTTGCACCTCAGGCGAATGTTTGCTATTGTTGTAGACCCCAGTAACTACTTACTGAAGTGGTGTGTAGAACATGTTTTTGTTGACTATGGAGACTGGCTATTTGATTAGCCATCGAAAAACTTATAGAGATCTGTTCTACTCTGAAACACAGAGAATCACCGTGAGTTGGCATCATCTAGATGACAAACTGTTATTTCCTTTTTTTCTCTCTAATGTCTCATAAATACTCTAAAGCCTTTCACTGTAAAGTCTGAATGAGTGATGACATACAGATGTTCAGTACAGTACATGAGTACTAGGCATTTACTATGGGAAAAACTGTTTTAGGATTTCCCAGGGGAGAAAGTCAGACAAATCTCTGTCAAAAGGCATATATTACATAGTATAAATGTGAGGGAGACAGACAAACAATAGTCAATATTATGATGAAGGCTATGAAAATGATAAAGCTGAGAAATGGGATTAAGAGAGTGTGGGGTACAATTTTAATTGATGAACCTGCAGGAAAATGTGGAGGTGAAGGACTCCAGGTGCCTATCCGGAGCAAAGAATGTGCAGGCTGCAGGAAAAGTGAGTACATGGCTTAGAGGCTGCTCATGATGTTAGATAAAATGTGAGAGTTACCTTCCTCTTCCCAAAAAGCATTTGAATTTCTGAAATTTTGTTGATGGTAGCTGTGAAAACTGATCTTGCAACTCTGATCTTTACCACAAAAAGGTACAAGGTGGTAGAGAGCGTGAGGATTGTGCAGGGAGTAGCCCCATCCAGTCCTGAGAGTGAGCTCCATGAGGCAGGGCCCAGGCCTGGGCTTGTCTGATGCCATCTACACTTGTGCACTGAACACATAAATATGTATGTGGAGACAGATTCATCTTGAATTTTAGAGACTAAGAGAGAGTAGAGGGAACTCTGGCGGCCCAGTCTATGCAGAGTTGTGCCACTAATCCAAAAGAGGCACCTCTATGGCAGACTGAATCCATCAGCAGCTCTATGGAAGAAAGATGGGACTCTCTTCTAATATCATTTACAGACTTGAAAAAGCAACGGAGAGTCAGTGAAGAGCTGGTTCTGACTCAAAGGTAATGAGTTGAGTTTGAGGAGAGAGCAAGAATTAGTGATGGGAAGAGTGAGGGATAAAATGAACCAGAATAATGAGAGGAAATTTTGGTTTTGAGCCACATAATTCTAGTTGTGCTGATGATTCTAGGTCAATGGCTTTTAGCTTTGAAGAGAATTTTGTTTCCAGCTCATTAGAAAGTGGTCAGTTGGCTTAACTGCAAGGTTAGCTCCTATTTTGATGCACATCTAAGCAGATTGGAGACGTTTTTGCCAGAGTTGCTATTTTAGCAGGTAACAATTTGTGTGCCCACCAGGAAACTAGGTTTGGTATGGAAATAGAGACTTCCCTTGGCTTCTTGTGTTCAGAAACCAGCAGTAGCTGGCTTTTCTTTTATGCTGCTTCTTGCCTGGTAAACAATGGAGGAAATGTTTGTGAGGAGGCAGGGCTTACACAAAGGCTGCCAAGGCTGTGTGCTATTTACAAACACAGGACAAACAGGAGAAACTCTGGTCAGTTCTTGTGTGAAATGAAGCCAATACCAACCTGCCTTCTGTAACAGAACTATTTGAAGTGACAGTGTGCCAGTTAATACCAATTCATTTCCATCTCTGATGCTTGAAGACAGCTCCTTAGAGACTCCTAAAAGAGACCATTGATGATGTAAACTATGGCACAAAGAATGGAGAGAAATTTAGCATGGGACAGCAGTGAGGAGGAGACTGGACTGATTCCACTCTCAGAGTAAAACTCAGAACTGAAAGCTGAAGCTAGAACAGCTGTCTTGTCCGTCCTTGTGTGAGGTCCCCATTGTAATTTCAGGTCTACAAGATGCCAGGCATGAAAATCACAAGTTGTAGGTGACAGGTGGCTTGGAGTATGGGTGTTTTGAAACTTCACAGTTTTGTTCTTGGTTTCAAAGAGTAGAGTGGTACATACAAGTTTCACATACAGTAAGTAATTTGGGTTGCAAATGTCAGAATCTTACCACAGTGAAAAAGATAATGGTTGAAGATTTGAGTTCTGTCGCAGGCTTCTGTCACAGAAGAAAAACCGAGTGATTTAATTCTAAAATATCAAGTACTAAAAACCCTATCAACAGTGGGAATTCAAAGAGTTCCTTGAATTCAGCACAGTTAATAGCATGACTCAACTGCAACTTCTCTAAATCCCCTTGTTTCTCTTGTCTATATTTCCTAGTCTTAAGAGAACTGGACAGTCCTGTTAGTAAGAGAGAAGAAAGAATATATGGCAAAAGAGGTCTGGGGAAGAAACAGGGAATGATATCCAAGCAGCAGATAAATCAGCAGATGTCACTGTTTTGCACTTGCTATGATACCCAATGAGGTTCTACAAAAAGCTCGTCTTTGTAAAGATTTCAAGTATACTAATGAGCTCAAGAGATGTTAAGGTTATAAAACTAGGAAACAAAAGGAGAATGGTGTCTTGTTTTGCCTGTATCTTTTTTGAGAATGGATCCACACTTCTCTCTTGAGGATTTATTGATCTTGTTGTTGTTAAGTGTCTTCGAGTATTTTACGACTCATAGCGACCTTATGTACAATACCCCTGAAACTTGCTCTGTCTTGTGCCAACCTTATTGTCTCTGACACACCTACACCCATTAACCCAGTCACTGAATCAATCCATCTCTTTGAGAGTCTTCCTCTCTTGCACTGTCCCTCCAAACTTCAAAGCATGATGTCCCTCTCCAAGGACTGATCTCTCCTTACAACATGCCTAAAGTATGTCAGATGAAACCTGAAAATCCTTGCCTCCAAGGAGCAGTCTGGTTTCACCCTCTCTAGGACAAACTTGTATGTTCTCCTGGCAGTCCATGGTATATTCAATACTCCAGCACCACAGACCAGAGGCATCAATTCTTTTTCCATCATCCCTAGTCATTGCCCAGCTTTCTGACACATAGCAAATAATTGGAAGGACTATCGCCTGGATTAGGCACACCTTAGTCTCCAGACTGACATTGTTGTTCTTCAGAACTCTGGAGCTATTCCTGACAATAGACTTTCTCAATCTTACTATTATATGTATTTTTTCTTAATTATGCTTATTTCTTTAAAAGTTATTAATATTTGTTTCATTTATATACATCATATTTTATACATATACATTGTGATTTATTCAGTCTTTCATTTACATTTTATTTTGTTCATTTATATTATGGGAATTTCTTTCCCCTTACGATCATCTTACTAGTAACTACTTTCATGAAAGTGCTTAAGCCCGCTACTATCATCTTACTAGTATCTACTTTCATGAAAGTGTTTAAGTCAGCTACTTCATGCTTCATGTCCAAATATTCCCTTTTTAGATAGTTAGTTTCTGATTTGTCCATCCCTATCAAACCAGTTCTCTGAGGAAACAAGCAAGCTCCTTTTGCTGAAGGATCTTCAACTTGAAAACTTGGAGCATCTGCATCTACAAGCAAAGACCAGTCCAGAACAAGCCATCAGGTTGCAGCAGTTGACCCTAGCTCACAGCATGGATCATCTTCTCTTTATCTGGTTGGGTTCTGGTCAACTCATTCCTAGCTATCTGTGAGTAGGTTTAAATGGGCATCAGCTGCAAGTTCAGGAGCCCACATATCTCTCTGCATTTCACACCTGTTGGTCTCCTCACTCAGCCCTAACCTTGACAAGAGGCCAAGTTAAGTCAACCAGCTAGGGGTCCTCATGATTCCCTGCCCTTCAAGCCAATAACCCTTCCATGCTCATCCATACAACTGTGCATGCTAGGTGGGCAACACATCCAAGCTCAGCCTGGTTCTCCATTGTTGCATTTTTCCCACTTCTACTCCTGTAGAAGGTGATCACAATGACTGAGCTTACTCCAGCTTCAAGTTTTGGAAGTGAGCTCTGATATGTGCCAACTTTATCCTGCCGCAGAAGCCAAACAGCTTATTCTAATGTAAAAAAAAAAAAAAA